>NC_086236.1:30930176-31159646 GCF_036321145.2 Pelmatolapia mariae
GAGTCAGAGTGATCCCCCCACCCAGTTAGAGTCCGGGCCTGGGCAGAAGAAATTGAAGCCTGGGTCTGGACACGCGATGGTGAGAAGAGAGAGTGATCCCCCCTCCCAGTTAGAGTCCGGGCCTGGGCAGAAGAAATTGAAGCCTGGGCCTGGACACGCGATGGTGAAGGAGAGAGAGTGATCCCCCACCCAGTTAGAGTCCGGGCCTGGGCAGAAGAAATTGAAGCCTGGGCCTGGACACACGATGGTAAAGAGAGAGAGAGTGATCCCCCACCCAGTTAGAGTCCGGGCCTGGGCAGAAGAAATTGAAGCCTGGGCCTGGACACGCGATGGTGAGAAGAGAGAGTGATCCCCCCACCCAGTTAGAGTCCGGGCCTGGGCAGAAGAAATTGAAGCCTGGGCCTGGACACGCGATGTTGAAGGAGAGAGAGAGTGATCCCCCCTCCCAGTTAGAGTCCGGGCCTGGGCAGAAGAAATTGAAGCCTGGGCCTGGACATGCGATGGTGAAGGAGAGACAGAGTGTTCCCCCCTCCCAGTTAGAGTCCGGGCCTGGGCAGAAGAAATTGGAGCCTGGGCCTGGACACGCGATGGTGAAGAGAGAGAGTGATCCCCCCTCCCAGTTAGAGTCCGGGCCTGGGCAGAAGAAATTGAAGCCTGGGCCTGGACACGCGATGGTGAGAAGAGAGAGTGATCCCCCCACCCAGTTAGAGTCCGGGCCTGGGCAGAAGAAATTGAAGCCTGGGCCTGGACACGCGATGTTGAAGGAGAGAGAGAGTGATCCCCCCTCCCAGTTAGAGTCCGGGCCTGGGCAGAAGAAATTGAAGCCTGGGCCTGGACATGCGATGGTGAAGGAGAGACAGAGTGTTCCCCCCTCCCAGTTAGAGTCCGGGCCTGGGCAGAAGAAATTGAAGCCTGGGCCTGGACACGCGATGTTGAAGGAGAGAGAGAGTGATCCCCCCTCCCAGTTAGAGTCCGGGCCTGGGCAGAAGAAATTGGAGCCTGGGCCTGGACACGCGATGGTGAAGAGAGAGAGTGATCCCCCCTCCCAGTTAGAGTCCGGGCCTGGGCAGAAGAAATTGAAGCCTGGGTCTGGACATGCGATGGTGAGAAGAGAGAGTGATCCCCCCACCCAGTTAGAGTCCGGGCCTGGGCAGAAGAAATTGAAGCCTGGGCCTGGACAAGCGATGGTGAGAAGAGAGAGTGATCCCCCCACCCAGTTAGAGTCCGGGCCTGGGCAGAAGAAATTGAAGCCTGGGCCTGCACACACGATGGTGAGAAGAGAGAGTGATCCCCCCACCCAGTTAGAGTCCGGGCCTGGGCAGAAGAAATTGAAGCCTGGGCCTGGACACGCGATGGTGAAGAGAGAGAGTGATCCCCCCTCCCAGTTAGAGTCCGGGCCTGGGCAGAAGAAATTGAAGCCTGGGCCTGGACATGCGATGGTGAAGAGAGAGAGTGATCCCCCCACCCAGTTAGAGTCCGGGCCTGGGCAGAAGAAATTGAAGCCTGGGCCTGGACATGCGATGGTGAGAAGAGAGAGTGATCCCCCCACCCAGTTAGAGTCCGGGCCTGGGCAGAAGAAATTGGAGCCTGGGCCTGGACACGCGATGGTGAAGAGAGAGAGTGATCCCCCCACCCAGTTAGAGTCCGGGCCTGGGCAGAAGAAATTGGAGCCTGGGCCTGGACACGCGATGGTGAGAAGAGAGAGTGATCCCCCCACCCAGTTAGAGTCCGGGCCTGGGCAGAAGAAATTGAAGCCTGGGCCTGGACATGCGATGGTGAGAAGAGAGAGTGATCCCCCCACCCAGTTAGAGTCCGGGCCTGAGCAGAAGAAATTGAAGCCTGGGCCTGGACACACGATGGTGAGAAGAGAGAGTGATCCCCCCACCCAGTTAGAGTCCGGGCCTGGGCAGAAGAAATTGAAGCCTGGGCCTGGACATGCGATGGTGAGAAGAGAGAGTGATCCCCCCACCCAGTTAGAGTCCGGGCCTGGGCAGAAGAAATTGAAGCCTGGGCCTGGACACGCGATGGTGAAGGAGAGTCAGAGTGATCCCCCCACCCAGTTAGAGTCCGGGCCTGGGCAGAAGAAATTGAAGCCTGGGCCTGGACACGCGATGGTGAAGGAGAGTCAGAGTGATCCCCCCACCCAGTTAGATTCCGGGCCTGGGCAGAAAAGAAAAAAAGCCTGGGCCTGGACACGCGATGGTGAAGGAGAGAGAGAGTGATCCCCCCACCCAGTTAGAGTGGGGTGGCTGTAGCTCAGGCGGTAGAGCAGGTCATCTACTGATCGGAAGGTTGGTGGTTCGATTCCTGGCTTCCCCTAGTCTGCATGCCAAATATCCTTGGGCAAGATACTAACCCCAAATTGCTCTCCGATGCATCCATCGGAGTATGAATGTGTGTGAATGTTACTTAGAAAGCACTTAGAACAATGTGCTTGTGCGAATGTGGTGTGAATGGGTGAATGCACAAGTTGTGTAAAGCGCTTTGAGTGCTCAGATGAGTAGAAAAGCGCTATATAAGAACCAGTCCATTTACCATTACCATTTAGAGTCCGGGCCTGGGCAGAAGAAATTGAAGCCTGGGCCTGGACACGCGATGGTGAAGAGAGAGAGTGATCCCCCCTCCCAGTTAGAGTCCGGGCCTGGGCAGAAGAAATTGAAGCCTGGGCCTGGACACACGATGTTGAAGGAGAGAGAGAGTGATCCCCCCTCCCAGTTAGAGTCCGGGCCTGGGCAGAAGAAATTGGAGCCTGGGCCTGGACACGCGATGGTGAAGAGAGAGAGTGATCCCCCCACCCAGTTAGAGTCCGGGCCTGGGCAGAAGAAATTGAAGCCTGGGCCTGGACACGCGATGGTGAAGAGAGAGACTGATCCCCCCACCCAGTTAGAGTCCGGGCCTGGGCAGAAGAAATTGAAGCCTGGGCCTGGACACGCGATGGTGAAGAGAGAGACTGATCCCCCCACCCAGTTAGAGTCCGGGCCTGGGCAGAAGAAATTGAAGCCTGGGCCTGGACACGCGATGGTGAAGAGAGAGAGTGATCCCCCCTCCCAGTTAGAGTCCGGGCCTGGGCAGAAGAAATTGGAGCCTGGGCCTGGACACGCGATGGTGAAGAGAGAGAGTGATCCCCCCTCCCAGTTAGAGTCCGGGCCTGGGCAGAAGAAATTGAAGCCTGGGCCTGGACACGCGATGGTGAAGAGAGAGAGTGATCCCCCCTCCCAGTTAGAGTCCGGGCCTGGGCAGAAGATATTGAAGCCTGGGCCTGGACACGCGATGGTGAAGAGAGAGAGTGATCCCCCCTCCCAGTTAGAGTCTGGGCCTGGGCAGAAGAAATTGAAGCCTGGGCCTGGACATGCGATGGTGAGAAGAGAGAGTGATCCCCCCACCCAGTTAGAGTCCGGGCCTGGGCAGAAAAAAATTGAAGCCTGGGCCTGGACACGCGATGGTGAAGAGAGAGAGTGATCCCCCCTCCCAGTTAGAGTCTGGGCCTGGGCAGAAGAAATTGAAGCCTGGGCCTGGACACGCGATGGTGAGAAGAGAGAGTGATCCCCCCACCCAGTTAGAGTCCGGGCCTGGGCAGAAGAAATTGAAGCCTGGGCCTGGACACGCGATGGTGAAGGAGAGAGAGAGTGATCCCCCCTCCCAGTTAGAGTCCGGGCCTGGGAAGAAGAAATTGGAGCCTGGGCCTGGACATGCGATGGTGAGAAGAGAGAGTGATCCCCCCACCCAGTTAGAGTCCGGGCCTGGGCAGAAGAAATTGAAGCCTGGGCCTGGACACGCGATGGTGAAGAGAGAGAGTGATCCCCCCTCCCAGTTAGAGTCCGGGCCTGGGCAGAAGAAATTGAAGCCTGGGCCTGGACACGCGATGGTGAAGAGAGAGAGTGATCCCCCCACCCAGTTAGAGTCCGGGCCTGGGCAGAAGAAATTGGAGCCTGGGCCTGGACACGCGATGGTGAAGAGAGAGAGTGATCCCCCCACCCAGTTAGAGTCCGGGCCTGGGCAGAAGAAATTGGAGCCTGGGCCTGGACACGCGATGGTGAAGAGAGAGCGTGATCCCCCCACCCAGTTAGAGTCCGGGCCTGGGCAGAAGAAATTGAAGCCTGGGCCTGGACACGCGATGGTGAAGAGAGAGAGTGATCCCCCCACCCAGTTAGAGTCCGGGCCTGGGCAGAAGAAATTGGAGCCTGGGCCTGGACACGCGATGGTGAAGAGAGAGAGTGATCCCCCCACCCAGTTAGAGTCCGGGCCTGGGCAGAAGAAATTGAAGCCTGGGCCTGGACATGCGATGGTGAAGGAGAGACAGAGTGTTCCCCCCTCCCAGTTAGAGTCCGGGCCTGGGCAGAAAAAAATTGAAGCCTGGGCCTGGACACGCGATGTTGAAGGAGAGAGAGAGTGATCCCCCCACCCAGTTAGAGTCCGGGCCTGGGCAGAAGAAATTGAAGCCTGGGCCTGGACATGCGATGGTGAGAAGAGAGAGTGATCCCCCCACCCAGTTAGAGTCCGGGCCTGGGTAGAAAAAAATTGAAGCCTGGGCCTGGACACGCGATGTTGAAGGAGAGAGAGAGTGATCCCCCCTCCCAGTTAGAGTCCGGGCCTGGGCAGAAGAAATTGAAGCCTGGGCCTGGACATGCGATGGTGAGAAGAGAGAGTGATCCCCCCACCCAGTTAGAGTCCGGGCCTGGGCAGAAGAAATTGAAGCCTGGGCCTGGACACGCGATGGTGAAGAGAGAGAGTGATCCCCCCACCCAGTTAGAGTCCGGGCCTGGGCAGAAGAAATTGAAGCCTGGGCCTGGACATGCGATGGTGAGAAGAGAGAGTGATCCCCCCACCCAGTTAGAGTCCGGGCCTGGGTAGAAAAAAATTGAAGCCTGGGCCTGGACACGCGATGGTGAAGAGAGAGAGTGATCCCCCCTCCCAGTTAGAGTCTGGGCTTGGGCAGAAGAAATTGAAGCCTGGGCCTGGACACGCGATGGTGAGAAGAGAGAGTGATCCCCCCACCCAGTTAGAGTCCGGGCCTGGGCAGAAGAAATTGAAGCCTGGGCCTGGACACGCGATGGTGAAGGAGAGAGAGAGTGATCCCCCCTCCCAGTTAGAGTCCGGGCCTGGGAAGAAGAAATTGGAGCCTGGGCCTGGACATGCGATGGTGAGAAGAGAGAGTGATCCCCCCACCCAGTTAGAGTCCGGGCCTGGGCAGAAGAAATTGAAGCCTGGGCCTGGACACGCGATGGTGAAGAGAGATAGTGATCCCCCCTCCCAGTTAGAGTCCGGGCCTGGGCAGAAGAAATTGAAGCCTGGGCCTGGACACGCGATGGTGAAGAGAGAGAGTGATCCCCCCACCCAGTTAGAGTCCGGGCCTGGGCAGAAGAAATTGAAGCCTGGGCCTGGACACGCGATGGTGAGAAGAGAGAGTGATCCCCCCACCCAGTTAGAGTCCGGGCCTGGGCAGAAGAAATTGGAGCCTGGGCCTGGACACGCGATGGTGAAGAGAGAGAGTGATCCCCCCACCCAGTTAGAGTCCGGGCCTGGGCAGAAGAAATTGGAGCCTGGGCCTGGACACGCGATGGTGAGAAGAGAGAGTGATCCCCCCACCCAGTTAGAGTCCGGGCCTGGGCAGAAGAAATTGAAGCCTGGGCCTGGACATGCGATGGTGAAGGAGAGACAGAGTGTTCCCCCCTCCCAGTTAGAGTCCGGGCCTGGGCAGAAAAAAATTGAAGCCTGGGCCTGGACACGCGATGTTGAAGGAGAGAGAGAGTGATCCCCCCACCCAGTTAGAGTCCGGGCCTGGGCAGAAGAAATTGAAGCCTGGGCCTGGACATGCGATGGTGAGAAGAGAGAGTGATCCCCCCACCCAGTTAGAGTCCGGGCCTGGGTAGAAAAAAATTGAAGCCTGGGCCTGGACACGCGATGGTGAAGAGAGAGAGTGATCCCCCCTCCCAGTTAGAGTCTGGGCTTGGGCAGAAGAAATTGAAGCCTGGGCCTGGACACGCGATGGTGAGAAGAGAGAGTGATCCCCCCACCCAGTTAGAGTCCGGGCCTGGGCAGAAGAAATTGAAGCCTGGGCCTGGACACGCGATGGTGAAGGAGAGAGAGAGTGATCCCCCCACCCAGTTAGAGTCCGGGCCTGGGCAGAAGAAATTGGAGCCTGGGCCTGGACATGCGATGGTGAGAAGAGAGAGTGATCCCCCCACCCAGTTAGAGTCCGGGCCTGGGCAGAAGAAATTGAAGCCTGGGCCTGGACACGCGATGGTGAGAAGAGAGAGTGATCCCCCCACCCAGTTAGAGTCCGGGCCTGGGCAGAAGAAATTGAAGCCTGGGCCTGGACACGCCATGGTGAAGAGAGAGAGTGATCCCCCCTCCCAGTTAGAGTCCGGGCCTGGGCAGAAGAAATTGAAGCCTGGGCCTGGACACGCGATGGTGAGAAGAGAGAGTGATCCCCCCACCCAGTTAGAGTCCGGGCCTGGGCAGAAGAAATTGGAGCCTGGGCCTGGACACGCCATGGTGAAGGAGAGTCAGAGGGATCTCCCCCCAATAAGAGTCCGGGCCTGGGCAGAAGAAATCGAAGCCTGGGCATGGACACGCGATGGTGAAGGTGCGAGAGAGTGATCCCTCCTCCCAGTTAGAGTCCGGGCCTGGGCAGAAGAAATTGGAGCCTGGGCCTGGACACGCGATGGTGAAGAGAGAGAGTGATCCCCCCTCCCAGTTAGAGTCCGGGCCTGGGCAGAAGAAATTGAAGCCTGGGCCTGGACACGCGATGGTGAAGAGAGAGACTGATCCCCCCACCCAGTTAGAGTCCGGGCCTGGGCAGAAGAAATTGGAGCCTGGACCTGGACACGCGATGGTGAAGAGAGAGAGTGATCCCCCCACCCAGTTAGAGTCCGGGCCTGGGCAGAAGAAATTGAAGCCTGGGCCTGGACACGCGATGGTGAAGAGAGAGAGTGATCCCCCCACCCAGTTAGAGTCCGGGCCTGGGCAGAAGAAATTGAAGCCTGGGCCTGGACACTCGATGGTGAGAAGAGAGAGTGATCCCCCCACCCAGTTAGAGTCCGGGCCTGGGCAGAAGAAATTGAAGCCTGGGCCTGGACACGCGATGTTGAAGGAGAGAGAGAGTGATCCCCCCTCCCAGTTAGAGTCCGGGCCTGGGCAGAAAAAAATTGAAGCCTGGGCCTGGACACGCGATGTTGAAGGAGAGAGAGAGTGATCCCCCCACCCAGTTAGAGTCCGGGCCTGGGCAGAAGAAATTGGAGCCTGGGCCTGGACACGCGATGGTGAGAAGAGAGAGTGATCCCCCCTCCCAGTTTGAGTCCGGGCCTGGGCAGAAGAAATTGAAGCCTGGGCCTGGACACGCGATGGTGAAGAGAGAGAGTGATCCCCCCACCCAGTTAGAGTCCGGGCCTGGGCAGAAGAAATTGAAGCCTGGGCCTGGACATGCGATGGTGAGAAGAGAGAGTGATCCCCCCACCCAGTTAGAGTCCGGGCCTGGGCAGAAGAAATTGAAGCCTGGGCCTGGACATGCGATGGTGAGAAGAGAGAGTGATCCCCCCACCCAGTTAGAGTCCGGGCCTGGGCAGAAGAAATTGGAGCCTGGGCCTGGACACGCGGTGGTGAAGGAGAGAGAGAGTGATCCCCCCTCCCAGTTAGAGTCCGGGCCTGGGCAGAAGAAATTGAAGCCTGGGCCTGGACATGCGATGGTGAGAAGAGAGAGTGATCCCCCCACCCAGTTAGAGTCCGGGCCTGGGCAGAAGAAATTGAAGCCTGGGCCTGGACATGCGATGGTGAGAAGAGAGAGTGATCCCCCCACCCAGTTAGAGTCCGGGCCTGGGCAGAAGAAATTGGAGCCTGGGCCTGGACACGCGATGGTGAAGAGAGAGAGTGATCCCCCCTCCCAGTTAGAGTCCGGGCCTGGGCAGAAGAAATTGAAGCCTGGGCCTGGACATGCGATGGTGAGAAGAGAGAGTGATCCCCCCACCCAGTTAGAGTCCGGGCCTGGGCAGAAGAAATTGAAGCCTGGGCCTGGACACGCGATGGTGAAGGAGAGAGAGAGTGATCACCCCACCCAGTTAGAGTCCGGGCCTGGGCAGAAGAAATTGGAGCCTGGGCCTGGACACGCGATGGTGAAGGAGAGAGAGAGTGATCACCCCACCCAGTTAGAGTCCGGGCCTGGGCAAAAGAAATTGAAGCCTGGGCCTGGACACGCGATGGTGAAGGAGAGAGAGAGTGATCCCCCCTCCCAGTTAGAGTCCGGGCCTGGGCAGAAGAAATTGGAGCCTGGGCCTGGACACGCGATGGTGAAGGAGAGAGAGAGTGATCCCCCCACCCAGTTAGAGTCCGGGCCTGGGCAGAAGAAATTGGAGCCTGGGCCTGGGCACGCGATGGTGAAGGAGAGAGAGAGTGATCCCCCCACCCAGTTAGAGTCCGGGCCTGGGCAGAAGAAATTGAAGCCTGGGCAGAAGAAATTGAAGCCTGGGCCTGGACACACGATGGTGAAGAGAGACAGAGTGATCCCCCACCCAGTTAGAGTCCGGGCCTGGGCAGAAGAAATTGAAGCCTGGGCCTGGACACACGATGGTAAAGAGAGAGAGAGTGATCCCCCCACCCAGTTAGAGTCCGGGCCTGGGCAGAAGAAATTGAAGCCTGGGCCTGGACACACGATGGTAAAGAGAGAGAGAGTGATCCCCCCACCCAGTTAGAGTCCGGGCCTGGGCAGAAGAAATTGAAGCCTGGGCCTGGACACGCGATGGTGAAGAGAGACAGAGTGATCCCCACCCTAGTTAGAGTCCGGGCCTGGGAAGAAGAAATTGAAGCCTGGGTCTGGACACGCGATGGTGAGAAGAGAGAGTGATCCCCCCACCCAGTTAGAGTCCGGGCCTGGGCAGAAGAAATTGAAGCCTGGGCCTGGACATGCGATGGTGAGAAGAGAGAGTGATCCCCCCACCCAGTTAGAGTCCGGGCCTGGGCAGAAGAAATTGAAGCCTGGGCCTGGACATGCGATGGTGAGAAGAGAGAGTGATCCCCCCACCCAGTTAGAGTCCGGGCCTGGGCAGAAGAAATTGAAGCCTGGGCCTGGACACGCGATGGTGAAGGAGAGAGAGAGTGATCCCCCCTCCCAGTTAGAGTCCGGGCCTGGGCAGAAGAAATTGGAGCCTGGGCCTGGACATGCGATGGTGAAGGAGAGACAGAGTGTTCCCCCCTCCCAGTTAGAGTCCGGGCCTGGGCAGAAAAAAAAAAAAAGCCTGGGCCTGGACACACCATGGTGAAGGAGAGTCAGAGGGATCTCCCCCCAATTAGAGTCCGGGCCTGGGCAGAAGAAATTGAAGCCTGGGCCTGGACACGCGATGGTGAAGAGAGAGAGTGATCCCCCCTCCCAGTTAGAGTCCGGGCCTGGGCAGAAGAAATTGAAGCCTGGGCCTGGACACGCAATGGTGAAGAGAGAGATTGATCCCCCCTCCCAGTTAGAGTCCGGGCCTGGGCAGAAGAAATTGAAGCCTGGGCCTGGACACACGATGGTGAAGGAGAGTCAGAGTGATCCCCCCTCCCAGTTAGAGTCCGGGCCTGGGCAGAAGAAATTGAAGCCTGGGTCTGGACATGCGATGGTGAGAAGAGAGAGTGATCCCCCCACCCAGTTAGAGTCCGGGCCTGGGCAGAAGAAATTGAAGCCTGGGACTGGACACGCGATGGTGAAGGAGAGAGAGAGTGATCCCCCCACCCAGTTAGAGTCCGGGCCTGGGCAGAAGAAATTGAAGCCTGGGTCTGGACACGCGATGGTGAAGAGAGAGAGTGATCCCCCCACCCAGTTAGAGTCCGGGCCTGGGCAGAAGAAATTGGAGCCTGGGCCTGGACACGCGATGGTGAGAAGAGAGAGTGATCCCCCCTCCCAGTTAGAGTCCGGGCCTGGGCAGAAGAAATTGAAGCCTGGGCCTGGACACGCGATGGTGAAGAGAGAGAGTGATCCCCCCACCCAGTTAGAGTCCGGGCCTGGGCAGAAGAAATTGAAGCCTGGGCCTGGACATGCGATGGTGAGAAGAGAGAGTGATCCCCCCACCCAGTTAGAGTCCGGGCCTGGGCAGAAGAAATTGGAGCCTGGGCCTGGACACGCGATGGTGAAGGAGAGAGAGAGTGATCCCCCCTCCCAGTTAGAGTCCGGGCCTGGGCAGAAGAAATTGGAGCCTGGGCCTGGACACGCGATGGTGAAGAGAGAGAGTGATCCACCCTCCCAGTTAGAGTCCGGGCCTGGGCAGAAGAAATTGGAGCCTGGGCCTGGACACGCGATGGTGAAGAGAGAGAGTGATCCCCCCTCCCAGTTAGAGTCCGGGCCTGGGCAGAAGAAATTGAAGCCTGGGCCTGGACATGCGATGGTGAGAAGAGAGAGTGATCCCCCCACCCAGTTAGAGTCCGGGCCTGGGCAGAAGAAATTGAAGCCTGGGCCTGGACACGCGATGGTGAAGGAGAGAGAGAGTGATCACCCCACCCAGTTAGAGTCCGGGCCTGGGCAGAAGAAATTGGAGCCTGGGCCTGGACACGCGATGGTGAAGGAGAGAGAGAGTGATCACCCCACCCAGTTAGAGTCCGGGCCTGGGCAAAAGAAATTGAAGCCTGGGCCTGGACACGCGATGGTGAAGGAGAGAGAGAGTGATCCCCCCTCCCAGTTAGAGTCCGGGCCTGGGCAGAAGAAATTGGAGCCTGGGCCTGGACACGCGATGGTGAAGGAGAGAGAGAGTGATCCCCCCACCCAGTTAGAGTCCGGGCCTGGGCAGAAGAAATTGGAGCCTGGGCCTGGACACGCGATGGTGAAGAGAGAGAGTGATCCCCCCTCCCAGTTAGAGTCCGGGCCTGGGCAGAAGAAATTGAAGCCTGGGCCTGGACACGCGATGGTGAAGGAGAGAGAGAGTGATCCCCCCACCCAGTTAGAGTCCGGGCCTGGGCAGAAGAAATTGGAGCCTGGGCCTGGACACGCGATGGTGAAGGAGAGAGAGAGTGATCCCCCCACCCAGTTAGAGTCCGGGCCTGGGCAGAAGAAATTGAAGCCTGGGCAGAAGAAATTGAAGCCTGGGCCTGGACACACGATGGTGAAGAGAGACAGAGTGATCCCCCACCCAGTTAGAGTCCGGGCCTGGGCAGAAGAAATTGAAGCCTGGGCCTGGACACGCGATGGTGAAGAGAGAGAGTGATCCCCCCACCCAGTTAGAGTCCGGGCCTGGGCAGAAGAAATTGAAGCCTGGGCCTGGACACGCGATGGTAAAGAGAGAGAGAGTGATCCCCCCACCCAGTTAGAGTCCGGGCCTGGGCAGAAGAAATTGAAGCCTGGGCCTGGACACGCGATGGTAAAGAGAGAGAGAGTGATCCCCCCACCCAGTTAGAGTCCGGGCCTGGGCAGAAGAAATTGAAGCCTGGGCCTGGACACACGATGGTAAAGAGAGAGAGAGTGATCCCCCACCCAGTTAGAGTCCGGGCCTGGGCAGAAGAAATTGAAGCCTGGGCCTGGACACACGATGGTAAAGAGAGAGAGAGTGATCCCCCCACCCAGTTAGAGTCCGGGCCTGGGCAGAAGAAATTGAAGCCTGGGCCTGGACACACGATGGTAAAGAGAGAGAGAGTGATCCCCCCACCCAGTTAGAGTCCGGGCCTGGGCAGAAGAAATTGAAGCCTGGGCCTGGACACACGATGGTAAAGAGAGAGAGAGTGATCCCCCCACCCAGTTAGAGTCCGGGCCTGGGCAGAAGAAATTGAAGCCTGGGCCTGGACACGCGATGGTGAAGAGAGACATAGTGATCCCCACCCTAGTTAGAGTCCGGGCCTGGGAAGAAGAAATTGAAGCCTGGGTCTGGACACGCGATGGTGAGAAGAGAGAGTGATCCCCCCACCCAGTTAGAGTCCGGGCCTGGGCAGAAGAAATTGAAGCCTGGGCCTGGACATGCGATGGTGAGAAGAGAGAGTGATCCCCCCACCCAGTTAGAGTCCGGGCCTGGGCAGAAGAAATTGAAGCCTGGGCCTGGACATGCGATGGTGAGAAGAGAGAGTGATCCCCCCACCCAGTTAGAGTCCGGGCCTGGGCAGAAGAAATTGAAGCCTGGGCCTGGACATGCGATGGTGAGAAGAGAGAGTGATCCCCCCACCCAGTTAGAGTCCGGGCCTGGGCAGAAGAAATTGAAGCCTGGGCCTGGACACGCGATGGTGAAGGAGAGAGAGAGTGATCACCCCACCCAGTTAGAGTCCGGGCCTGGGCAGAAGAAATTGGAGCCTGGGCCTGGACACGCGATGGTGAAGGAGAGAGAGAGTGATCACCCCACCCAGTTAGAGTCCGGGCCTGGGCAAAAGAAATTGAAGCCTGGGCCTGGACACGCGATGGTGAAGGAGAGAGAGAGTGATCCCCCCTCCCAGTTAGAGTCCGGGCCTGGGCAGAAGAAATTGGAGCCTGGGCCTGGACACGCGATGGTGAAGGAGAGAGAGAGTGATCCCCCCACCCAGTTAGAGTCCGGGCCTGGGCAGAAGAAATTGGAGCCTGGGCCTGGGCACGCGATGGTGAAGGAGAGAGAGAGTGATCCCCCCACCCAGTTAGAGTCCGGGCCTGGGCAGAAGAAATTGAAGCCTGGGCAGAAGAAATTGAAGCCTGGGCCTGGACACACGATGGTGAAGAGAGACAGAGTGATCCCCCACCCAGTTAGAGTCCGGGCCTGGGCAGAAGAAATTGAAGCCTGGGCCTGGACACACGATGGTAAAGAGAGAGAGAGTGATCCCCCCACCCAGTTAGAGTCCGGGCCTGGGCAGAAGAAATTGAAGCCTGGGCCTGGACACACGATGGTAAAGAGAGAGAGAGTGATCCCCCCACCCAGTTAGAGTCCGGGCCTGGGCAGAAGAAATTGAAGCCTGGGCCTGGACACGCGATGGTGAAGAGAGACAGAGTGATCCCCACCCTAGTTAGAGTCCGGGCCTGGGAAGAAGAAATTGAAGCCTGGGTCTGGACACGCGATGGTGAGAAGAGAGAGTGATCCCCCCACCCAGTTAGAGTCCGGGCCTGGGCAGAAGAAATTGAAGCCTGGGCCTGGACATGCGATGGTGAGAAGAGAGAGTGATCCCCCCACCCAGTTAGAGTCCGGGCCTGGGCAGAAGAAATTGAAGCCTGGGCCTGGACATGCGATGGTGAGAAGAGAGAGTGATCCCCCCACCCAGTTAGAGTCCGGGCCTGGGCAGAAGAAATTGAAGCCTGGGCCTGGACACGCGATGGTGAAGGAGAGAGAGAGTGATCCCCCCTCCCAGTTAGAGTCCGGGCCTGGGCAGAAGAAATTGGAGCCTGGGCCTGGACATGCGATGGTGAAGGAGAGACAGAGTGTTCCCCCCTCCCAGTTAGAGTCCGGGCCTGGGCAGAAAAAAAAAAAAAGCCTGGGCCTGGACACACCATGGTGAAGGAGAGTCAGAGGGATCTCCCCCCAATTAGAGTCCGGGCCTGGGCAGAAGAAATTGAAGCCTGGGCCTGGACACGCGATGGTGAAGAGAGAGAGTGATCCCCCCTCCCAGTTAGAGTCCGGGCCTGGGCAGAAGAAATTGAAGCCTGGGCCTGGACACGCAATGGTGAAGAGAGAGATTGATCCCCCCTCCCAGTTAGAGTCCGGGCCTGGGCAGAAGAAATTGAAGCCTGGGCCTGGACACACGATGGTGAAGGAGAGTCAGAGTGATCCCCCCTCCCAGTTAGAGTCCGGGCCTGGGCAGAAGAAATTGAAGCCTGGGTCTGGACATGCGATGGTGAGAAGAGAGAGTGATCCCCCCACCCAGTTAGAGTCCGGGCCTGGGCAGAAGAAATTGAAGCCTGGGCCTGGACACGCGATGGTGAAGGAGAGAGAGAGTGATCCCCCCACCCAGTTAGAGTCCGGGCCTGGGCAGAAGAAATTGAAGCCTGGGTCTGGACACGCGATGGTGAAGAGAGAGAGTGATCCCCCCACCCAGTTAGAGTCCGGGCCTGGGCAGAAGAAATTGGAGCCTGGGCCTGGACACGCGATGGTGAGAAGAGAGAGTGATCCCCCCTCCCAGTTAGAGTCCGGGCCTGGGCAGAAGAAATTGAAGCCTGGGCCTGGACACGCGATGGTGAAGAGAGAGAGTGATCCCCCCACCCAGTTAGAGTCCGGGCCTGGGCAGAAGAAATTGAAGCCTGGGCCTGGACATGCGATGGTGAGAAGAGAGAGTGATCCCCCCACCCAGTTAGAGTCCGGGCCTGGGCAGAAGAAATTGGAGCCTGGGCCTGGACACGCGATGGTGAAGGAGAGAGAGAGTGATCCCCCCTCCCAGTTAGAGTCCGGGCCTGGGCAGAAGAAATTGGAGCCTGGGCCTGGACACGCGATGGTGAAGAGAGAGAGTGATCCACCCTCCCAGTTAGAGTCCGGGCCTGGGCAGAAGAAATTGGAGCCTGGGCCTGGACACGCGATGGTGAAGAGAGAGAGTGATCCCCCCTCCCAGTTAGAGTCCGGGCCTGGGCAGAAGAAATTGAAGCCTGGGCCTGGACATGCGATGGTGAGAAGAGAGAGTGATCCCCCCACCCAGTTAGAGTCCGGGCCTGGGCAGAAGAAATTGAAGCCTGGGCCTGGACACGCGATGGTGAAGGAGAGAGAGAGTGATCACCCCACCCAGTTAGAGTCCGGGCCTGGGCAGAAGAAATTGGAGCCTGGGCCTGGACACGCGATGGTGAAGGAGAGAGAGAGTGATCACCCCACCCAGTTAGAGTCCGGGCCTGGGCAAAAGAAATTGAAGCCTGGGCCTGGACACGCGATGGTGAAGGAGAGAGAGAGTGATCCCCCCTCCCAGTTAGAGTCCGGGCCTGGGCAGAAGAAATTGGAGCCTGGGCCTGGACACGAGATGGTGAAGGAGAGAGAGAGTGATCCCCCCACCCAGTTAGAGTCCGGGCCTGGGCAGAAGAAATTGGAGCCTGGGCCTGGACACGCGATGGTGAAGAGAGAGAGTGATCCCCCCTCCCAGTTAGAGTCCGGGCCTGGGCAGAAGAAATTGAAGCCTGGGCCTGGACACGCGATGGTGAAGGAGAGAGAGAGTGATCCCCCCACCCAGTTAGAGTCCGGGCCTGGGCAGAAGAAATTGGAGCCTGGGCCTGGACACGCGATGGTGAAGGAGAGAGAGAGTGATCCCCCCACCCAGTTAGAGTCCGGGCCTGGGCAGAAGAAATTGAAGCCTGGGCAGAAGAAATTGAATCCTGGGCCTGGACACACGATGGTGAAGAGAGACAGAGTGATCCCCCACCCAGTTAGAGTCCGGGCCTGGGCAGAAGAAATTGAAGCCTGGGCCTGGACACGCGATGGTGAAGAGAGAGAGAGAGTGATCCCCCTCCCAGTTAGAGTCCGGGCCTGGGCAGAAGAAATTGAAGCCTGGGCAGAAGAAATTGAAGCCTGGACCTGGACACATGATGGTGAAGGAGAGAGAGAGTGATCCCCCCTCCCAGTTAGAGTCCGGGCCTGGGCAGAAGAAATTGAAGCCTGGGCAGAAGAAATTGAAGCCTGGACCTGGACACATGATGGTGAAGAGAGACAGAGTGATCCCCCACCCAGTTAGAGTCCGGGCCTGGGCAGAAGAAAATTGAAGCCTGGGCCTGGACATGCGATGGTGAAGGAGAGACAGAGTGTTCCCCCCTCCCAGTTAGAGTCCGGGCCTGGGCAGAAGAAATTGGAGCCTGGGCCTGGACATGCGATGGTGAAGGAGAGACAGAGTGTTCCCCCCTCCCAGTTAGAGTCTGGGCCTGGGCAGAAAAAAATTGAAGCCTGGGCCTGGACATGCGATGGTGAAGGAGAGACAGAGTGTTCCCCCCTCCCAGTTAGAGTCCGGGCCTGGGCAGAAGAAATTGGAGCCTGGGCCTGGACACGCGATGGTGAAGAGAGAGTGATCCCCCCACCCAGTTAGAGTCCGGGCCTGGGCAGAAGAAATTGGAGCCTGGGCCTGGACATGCGATGGTGAGAAGAGAGAGTGATTCCCCCACCCAGTTAGAATCCGGGCCTCGGCAAAAGAAATTGAAGCCTGGGCCTGGACACGCGATGGTGAAGGAGAGAGAGAGTGATCCCCCCTCCCAGTTAGAGTCCGGGCCTGGGCCGAAGAAACTGAAGCCTGGGCCTGGACACGCGATGGTGAAGGAGAGTCAGAGTGATCCCCCCACCCAGTTAGAGTCCGGGCCTGGGCAGAAGAAATTGAAGCCTGGGTCTGGACACGCGATGGTGAGAAGAGAGAGTGATCCCCCCTCCCAGTTAGAGTCCGGGCCTGGGCAGAAGAAATTGAAGCCTGGGCCTGGACACGCGATGGTGAAGGAGAGAGAGTGATCCCCCACCCAGTTAGAGTCCGGGCCTGGGCAGAAGAAATTGAAGCCTGGGCCTGGACACACGATGGTAAAGAGAGAGAGAGTGATCCCCCACCCAGTTAGAGTCCGGGCCTGGGCAGAAGAAATTGAAGCCTGGGCCTGGACACGCGATGGTGAGAAGAGAGAGTGATCCCCCCACCCAGTTAGAGTCCGGGCCTGGGCAGAAGAAATTGAAGCCTGGGCCTGGACACGCGATGTTGAAGGAGAGAGAGAGTGATCCCCCCTCCCAGTTAGAGTCCGGGCCTGGGCAGAAGAAATTGAAGCCTGGGCCTGGACATGCGATGGTGAAGGAGAGACAGAGTGTTCCCCCCTCCCAGTTAGAGTCCGGGCCTGGGCAGAAGAAATTGGAGCCTGGGCCTGGACACGCGATGGTGAAGAGAGAGAGTGATCCCCCCTCCCAGTTAGAGTCCGGGCCTGGGCAGAAGAAATTGAAGCCTGGGCCTGGACACGCGATGGTGAGAAGAGAGAGTGATCCCCCCACCCAGTTAGAGTCCGGGCCTGGGCAGAAGAAATTGAAGCCTGGGCCTGGACACGCGATGTTGAAGGAGAGAGAGAGTGATCCCCCCTCCCAGTTAGAGTCCGGGCCTGGGCAGAAGAAATTGAAGCCTGGGCCTGGACATGCGATGGTGAAGGAGAGACAGAGTGTTCCCCCCTCCCAGTTAGAGTCCGGGCCTGGGCAGAAGAAATTGAAGCCTGGGCCTGGACACGCGATGTTGAAGGAGAGAGAGAGTGATCCCCCCTCCCAGTTAGAGTCCGGGCCTGGGCAGAAGAAATTGAAGCCTGGGCCTGGACACGCGATGGTGAAGAGAGAGAGTGATCCCCCCTCCCAGTTAGAGTCCGGGCCTGGGCAGAAGAAATTGAAGCCTGGGTCTGGACATGCGATGGTGAGAAGAGAGAGTGATCCCCCCACCCAGTTAGAGTCCGGGCCTGGGCAGAAGAAATTGAAGCCTGGGCCTGGACAAGCGATGGTGAGAAGAGAGAGTGATCCCCCCACCCAGTTAGAGTCCGGGCCTGGGCAGAAGAAATTGAAGCCTGGGCCTGCACACACGATGGTGAGAAGAGAGAGTGATCCCCCCACCCAGTTAGAGTCCGGGCCTGGGCAGAAGAAATTGAAGCCTGGGCCTGGACACGCGATGGTGAAGAGAGAGAGTGATCCCCCCTCCCAGTTAGAGTCCGGGCCTGGGCAGAAGAAATTGAAGCCTGGGCCTGGACATGCGATGGTGAAGAGAGAGAGTGATCCCCCCACCCAGTTAGAGTCCGGGCCTGGGCAGAAGAAATTGAAGCCTGGGCCTGGACATGCGATGGTGAGAAGAGAGAGTGATCCCCCCACCCAGTTAGAGTCCGGGCCTGGGCAGAAGAAATTGGAGCCTGGGCCTGGACACGCGATGGTGAAGAGAGACAGAGTGATCCCCCCACCCAGTTAGAGTCCGGGCCTGGGCAGAAGAAATTGGAGCCTGGGCCTGGACACGCGATGGTGAGAAGAGAGAGTGATCCCCCCACCCAGTTAGAGTCCGGGCCTGGGCAGAAGAAATTGGAGCCTGGGCCTGGACACGCGATGGTGAAGGAGAGAGAGAGTGATCCCCCCACCCAGTTAGAGTCCGGGCCTGAGCAGAAGAAATTGAAGCCTGGGCCTGGACACACGATGGTGAGAAGAGAGAGTGATCCCCCCACCCAGTTAGAGTCCGGGCCTGGGCAGAAGAAATTGGAGCCTGGGCCTGGACACGCTATGGTGAAGGAGAGAGAGAGTGATCCCCCCACCCAGTTAGAGTCCGGGCCTAGGCAGAAGAAATTGATGCCTGGGCAGAAGAAATTGAAGCCTGGGCCTGGACACGCGATGGTGAAGGAGAGACAGAGTGATCCCCCACCCAGTTAGAGTCCGGGCCTGGGCAGAAGAAATTGGAGCCTGGGCCTGGACACGCGATGGTGAAGGAGAGACAGAGTGATCCCCCACCCAGTTAGAGTCCGGGCCTGGGAAGAAGAAATTGAAGCCTGGGCCTGAACACGCGATGGTGAAGAGAGACAGAGTGATCCCCCCACCCAGTTAGAGTCCGGGCCTGGGCAGAAGAAATTGAAGCCTGGGCCTGGACACGCGATGGTGAAGGAGAGACAGAGTGTTCCCCCCTCCCAGTTAGAGTCCGGGCCTGGGCAGAAGAAATTGAAGCCTGGGCCTGGACACGCGATGTTGAAGGAGAGAGAGAGTGATCCCCCCTCCCAGTTAGAGTCCGGGCCTGGGCAGAAGAAATTGGAGCCTGGGCCTGGACACGCGATGGTGAAGAGAGAGAGTGATCCCCCCTCCCAGTTAGAGTCCGGGCCTGGGCAGAAGAAATTGAAGCCTGGGCCTGGACACGCGATGGTGAAGAGAGAGAGTGATCCCCCCACCCAGTTAGAGTCCGGGCCTGGGCAGAAGAAATTGAAGCCTGGGCCTGGACACACGATGGTGAAGGAGAGAGAGAGTGATCCCCCCACCCAGTTAGAGTCCGGGCCTGGGCAGAAGAAATTGAAGCCTGGGCCTGGACACGCGATGGTGAAGAGAGAGAGTGATCCCCCCACCCAGTTAGAGTCCGGGCCTGGGCAGAAGAAATTGAAGCCTGGGCCTGGACATGCGATGGTGAGAAGAGAGAGTGATCCCCCCTCCCAGTTAGAGTCCGGGCCTGGGCAGAAGAAATTGAAGCCTGGGCCTGGACACGCGATGGTGAAGGAGAGACAGAGTGATCCCCCCTCCCAGTTAGAGTCCGGGCCTGGGCAGAAAAAAAATTGAAGCCTGGGCCTGGACACGCGATGGTGAAGGAGAGACAGAGTGATCCCCCCTCCCAGTTAGAGTCCGGGCCTGGGCAGAAAAAAAATTGAAGCCTGGGCCTGGACACGCGATGGTGAAGAGAGAGAGTGATCCCCCCACCCAGTTAGAGTCCGGGCATGGGCAGAAGAAATTGAAGCCTGGGCCTGGACACGCGATGGTGAAGAGAGAGAGTGATCCCCCCACCCAGTTAGAGTCTGGGCCTGGGCAGAAGAAATTGAAGCCTGGGCCTGGACACGCGATGGTGAAGAGAGAGAGTGATCCCCCCACCCAGTTAGAGTCCGGGCCTGGGCAGAAGAAATTGAAGCCTGGGCCTGGACACGCGATGGTGAAGAGAGAGATTGATCCCCCCACCCAGTTAGAGTCCGGGCCTGGGCAGAAGAAATTGAAGCCTGGGCCTGGACACGCGATGGTGAAGGAGAGACAGAGTGATCCCCCACCCAGTTAGAGTCCGGGCCTGGGCAGAAAAAAAATTGAAGCCTGGGCCTGGACACGCGATGGTGAAGAGAGAGATTGATCCCCCCACCCAGTTAGAGTCCGGGCCTGGGCAGAAGAAATTAAAGCCTGGGCCTGGACACGTGATGGTGAAGAGAGAGAGTGATCCCCCCACCCAGTTAGAGTCCGGGCCTGGGTAGAAGAAATTGAAGCCTGGGCCTGGACACGCGATGGTGCAGAGAGAGAGTGATCCCCCCACCCAGTTAGAGTCCGGGCCTGGGCAGAAGAAATTGGAGCCTGGGCCTGGACACGCGATGGTGAAGGAGAGACAGAGTGATCCCCAACCCCAGTTAGAGTCCGGGCCTGGGCAGAAGAAATTGAAGCCTGGGCCTGGACACGCGATGGTGAAGAGAGAGAGTGATCCCCCCACCCAGTTAGAGTCCGGGCCTGGGCAGAAGAAATTGAAGCCTGGGCCTGGACACGCGATGGTGAAGGAGAGAGAGAGTGATCCCCCCTCCCAGTTAGAGTCCGGGCCTGGGCAGAAGAAATTGAAGCCTGGGCCTGGACACGCGATGGTGAAGAGAGAGAGTGATCCCCCCTCCCAGTTAGAGTCCGGGCCTGGGCAGAAGAAATTGAAGCCTGGGCCTGGACACGCGATGGTGAAGGAGAGAGTGATCCCCCCACCCAGTTAGAGTCCGGGCCTGGGCAGAAGAAATTGAAGCCTGGGCCTGGACATGCGATGGTGAGAAGAGAGAGTGATCCCCCCTCCCAATAAGAGTCCGGGCCTGGGCAGAAGAAATTGAAGCCTGGGCCTGGACACGCGATGGTGAAGGAGAGACAGAGTGATCCCCCCTCCCAGTTAGAGTCCGGGCCTGGGCAGAAAAAAAATTGAAGCCTGGGCCTGGACACGCGATGGTGAAGAGAGAGATTGATCCCCCCACCCAGTTAGAGTCCGGGCCTGGGCAGAAGAAATTGAAGCCTGGGCCTGGACACGCGATGGTGAAGAGAGAGATTGATCCCCCCACCCAGTTAGAGTCCGGGCCTGGGCAGAAGAAATTGAAGCCTGGGCCTGGACACGCGATGGTGAAGAGAGAGATTGATCCCCCCACCCAGTTAGAGTCCGGGCCTGGGCAGAAGAAATTGAAGCCTGGGCCTGGACACGCGATGGTGAAGGAGAGAGAGAGTGATCCCCCCTCCCAGTTAGAGTCCGGGCCTGGGCAGAAGAAATTGAAGCCTGGTCCTGGACACGCGATGGTGAAGGAGAGAGAGAGTGATCCCCCCTCCCAGTTAGAGTCCGGGCCTGGGCAGAAGAAATTGAAGCCTGGGCCTGGACACGCGATGGTGCAGAGAGAGAGTGATCCCCCCACCCAGTTAGAGTCCGGGCCTGGGCAGAAGAAATTGGAGCCTGGGCCTGGACACGCGATGGTGAAGGAGAGACAGAGTGATCCCCAACCCCAGTTAGAGTCCGGGCCTGGGCAGAAGAAATTGAAGCCTGGGCCTGGACACGCGATGGTGAAGGAGAGAGAGAGTGATCCCCCCTCCCAGTTAGAGCCGGGCCTGGGCAGAAGAAATTGAGGCCTGGGCCTGGACACACGATGGTGAAGAAGAGAGAGTGATCCCCCCACCCAGTTAGAATCCGTGCCTGGGCAGAAGAAATTGAAGCCTGGGCCTGGACACGCGATGGTGAAGAGAGAGAGTGATCCTCCCTCCCAGTTAGAGTCCGGGCCTGGACAGAAGAAATTGAAGCCTGGTCCTGGACACGCGATGGTGAAGGAGAGACAGAGTGATCCCCAACACCAGTTAGAGTCCGGGCCTGGGCAGAAAAAAAATTGAAGCCTGGGCCTGGACACACGATGGTGAAGAGAGAGAGTGATCCCCCCACCCAGTTAGAGTCCGGGCCTGGGCAGAAGACATTGAAGCCTGGGCCTGGACACGCGATGGTGAAGAGAGAGAGTGATCCCCCCTCCCAGTTAGAGTCCGGGCCTGGGCAGAAGAAATTGAAGCCTGGGCCTGGACACACGATGGTGAGAAGAGAGAGTGATCCCCCCTCCCAGTTAGAGTCCGGGCCTGGGCAGAAGAAATTGAAGCCTGGGCCTGGACACGCGATGGTGAAGAGAGAGAGTGATCCCCCCACCCAGTTAGAGTCCGGGCCTGGGCAGAAGAAATTGAAGCCTGGGCCTGGACACGCGATGGTGAAGGAGAGAGTGATCCCCCCTCCCAGTTAGAGTCCGGGCCTGGGCAGAAGAAATTGAAGCCTGGGCCTGGACACACGATGGTGAGAAGAGAGAGTGATCCCCCCTCCCAGTTAGAGTCCGGGCCTGGGCAGAAGAAATTGAAGCCTGGGCCTGGACACACGATGGTGAAGGAGAGAGAGAGTGATCCCCCCACCCAGTTAGAGTCCGGGCCTGGGCAGAAGAAATTGAAGCCTGGGCCTGGACACGCGATGGTGAAGAGAGAGAGTGATCCCCCCACCCAGTTAGAGTCCGGGCCTGGGCAGAAGAAATTGAAGCCTGGGCCTGGACATGCGATGGTGAGAAGAGAGAGTGATCCCCCCTCCCAGTTAGAGTCCGGGCCTGGGCAGAAGAAATTGAAGCCTGGGCCTGGACACGCGATGGTGAAGGAGAGACAGAGTGATCCCCCCTCCCAGTTAGAGTCCGGGCCTGGGCAGAAAAAAAATTGAAGCCTGGGCCTGGACACGCGATGGTGAAGAGAGAGATTGATCCCCCCACCCAGTTAGAGTCCGGGCCTGGGCAGAAGAAATTGAAGCCTGGGCCTGGACACGCGATGGTGAAGAGAGAGATTGATCCCCCCACCCAGTTAGAGTCCGGGCCTGGGCAGAAGAAATTGAAGCCTGGGCCTGGACACGCGATGGTGAAGAGAGAGAGTGATCCCCCCACCCAGTTAGAGTCCGGGCCTGGGCAGAAGAAATTGAAGCCTGGGCCTGGACACACGATGGTGAGAAGAGAGAGTGATCCCCCCTCCCAGTTAGAGTCCGGGCCTGGGCAGAAGAAATTGAAGCCTGGGCCTGGACACACGATGGTGAAGGAGAGAGAGAGTGATCCCCCCACCCAGTTAGAGTCCGGGCCTGGGCAGAAGAAATTGAAGCCTGGTCCTGGACACACGATGGTGAAGGAGAGACAGAGTGATCCCCAACACCAGTTAGAGTCCGGGCCTGGGCAGAAGAAATTGAAGCCTGGGCCTGGACACGCGATGGTGAAGAGAGAGAGTGATCCCCCACCCAGTTAGAGTCCGGGCCTGGGCAGAAAAAAAATTGAAGCCTGGGCCTGGACACGCGATGGTGAAGGAGAGACAGAGTGATCCCCCACCCAGTTAGAGTCCGGGCCTGGGCAGAAAAAAAATTGAAGCCTGGGCCTGGACACGCGATGGTGAAGAGAGAGATTGATCCCCCCACCCAGTTAGAGTCCGGGCCTGGGCAGAAGAAATTAAAGCCTGGGCCTGGACACGTGATGGTGAAGAGAGAGAGTGATCCCCCCACCCAGTTAGAGTCCGGGCCTGGGTAGAAGAAATTGAAGCCTGGGCCTGGACACGCGATGGTGCAGAGAGAGAGTGATCCCCCCACCCAGTTAGAGTCCGGGCCTGGGCAGAAGAAATTGGAGCCTGGGCCTGGACACGCGATGGTGAAGGAGAGACAGAGTGATCCCCAACCCCAGTTAGAGTCCGGGCCTGGGCAGAAGAAATTGAAGCCTGGACACGCGATGGTGAAGGAGAGAGAGAGTGATCCCCCCACCCAGTTAGAGTCCGGGCCTGGGCAGAAGAAATTGAGGCCTGGGCCTGGACACGCCATGGTGAAGGAGAGTCAGAGGGATCTCCCCCCAATAAGAGTCCGGGCCTGGGCAGAAGAAATCGAAGCCTGGGCCTGGACACGCGATGGTGAAGGAGAGAGAGAGTGATTCCCCCTCCCAGTTAGAGTCCGGGCCTGGGCAGAAGAAATTGAAGCCTGGGCCTGGACACGCGATGGTGAAGGAGAGACAGAGTGATCCCCCCACCCAGTTAGAGTCCGGGCCTGGGCAGAAGAAATCGAAGCCTGGGCCTGGACACGCAATGGTGAAGGAGAGTCAAAGTGATCCCACTAATTAGAGTCCGGGCCTGGGTAGAAGAAATTGAAGCCTGGGCCTGGACACGCGATGGTGAAGGAGAGAGAGAGTGATCCCCCCACCCAGTTAGAGTCCGGGCCTGGGCAGAAGAAATTGAAGCCTGGGCCTGGACACGCGATGGTGAAGGAGAGAGAGAGTGATCCCCCAACCCAGTTAGAGTCCGGGCCTGGGCAGAAGAAATTGAAGCCTGGGCCTGGACACGCGATGGTGAAGGAGAGACAGAGTGATCCCCAACCCCAGTTAGAGTCCGGGCCTGGGCAGAAGAAATTGAGGCCTGGGCCTGGACACGCGATGGTGAAGGAGAGTCAGAGGGATCTCCCCCCAATAAGAGTCCGGGCCTGGGCAGAAGAAATTGAAGCCTGGGCCTGGACACGCGATGGTGAAGAGAGAGAGAGAGTGATCCCCCCACCCAGTTAGAGTCCGGGCCTGGGTAGAAGAAATTGAAGCCTGGGCCTGGACACGCAATGGTGAAGGAGAGTCAAAGTGATCCCACTAATTAGAGTCCGGGCCTGGGTAGAAGAAATTGAAGCCTGGGCCTGGACACGCGATGGTGAAGGAGAGAGAGAGTGATCCCACTAATTAGAGTCCGGGCCTGGGCAGAAGAAATTGAAGCCTGGGCCTGGACACGCGATGGTGAAGGAGAGACAGAGTGATCCCCCACCCAGTTAGAGTCCGGGCCTGGGCAGAAGAAATTGAAGCCTGGGCCCTGACACGCGATGGTGAAGAGAGAGAGAGAGTGATCCCCAACCCCAGTTAGAGTCCGGGCCTGGGCAGAAGAAACTGAAGCCTGGGCCTGGACACGCGATGGTGAAGGAGAGAGAGAGTGATCCCCCCACCCAGTTAGAGTCCGGGCCTGGGCAGAAGAAACTGAAGCCTGGGCCTGGACACGCGATGGTGAAGGAGAGACAGAGTGATCCCACTAACTAGAGTCCGGGCCTGGGCAAAAGAAATTGAAGCCTGGGCCTGGACACGCGATGGTGAAGAGAGAGAGTGATCCCCCCTCCCAATTAGAGTCCGGGCCTGGGCAGAAGAAATTGAAGCCTGGGCCTGGACACGCGATGGTGAAGGAGAGACAGAGTGATCCCACAAATTAGAGTCCGGGCCTGGGTAGAAGGAATTGAAGCCTGGGCCTGGACACGCGATGGTGAAGGAGAGTCAAAGTGATCCCACTAATTATAGTCCGGGCCTGGGTAGAAGAAATTGAAGCCTGGGCCTGGACACGCGATGGTGAAGGAGAGACAGAGTGATCCCACAAATTAGAGTCCGGGCCTGGGCAGAAGAAATTGAAGCCTGGGCCTGGACACGCGATGGTGAAGGAGAGACAGAGTGATCCCCCCACCCAGTTAGAGTCCGGGCCTGGGCAGAAGATATTGAAGCCTGGGCCTGGACACGTGATGGTGAAGGAGAGTCAAAGTGATCCCCCCACCCAGTTAGAGTCCGGGCCTAGGTAGAAGAAATTGAAGCCTGGGCCTGGACACGCGATGGTGAGAGGAGAGAGTGATCCCCCCTCCCAGTTAGAGTCCGGGCCTGGGCTGATGAAATTGAAGCCTGCGCCTGGACACACGATGGTGAAGGAGAGACAGAGTGATCCCCCCACCCAGTTAGAGTCCGGGCCTGGGCAGAAGAAATTGAAGCCTGGGCCTGGACACGCGATGGTGAAGGAGAGACAGAGTGATCCCCCCACCCAGTTAGAGTCCGGGCCTGGGCTGATGAAATTGAAGCCTGGGCCTGGACACGCGATGGTGAAGGAGAGTCAAAGTGATCCCACTAATTATAGTCCGGGCCTGGGTAGAAGAAATTGAAGCCTGGGCCTGGACACGCGATGGTGAAGAGAGAGAGTGATCCCCCCACCCAGTTAGAGTCCGGGCCTGGGCAGAAAAAAAAAAAGCCTGGGCCTGGACACACGATGGTGAAGGAGAGACAGAGTGATCCCCCCACCCAGTTAGAGTCCGGGCCTGGGCCGAAGAAATTGAAGCCTGGGCCTGGACAGGCGATGGTGAAGGAGAGAGAGTGATCCCCCCACCCAGTTAGAGTCCGGGCCTGGGCAGAAGAAATTGAAGCCTGGGCCTGGACACGCGATGGTGAAGAGAGAGAGTGATCCCCCCACCCAGTTAGAGTCCGGGCCTGGGCAGAAGAAATTGAAGCCTGGGCCTGGACACGCGATGGTGAAGAGAGAGAGTGATCCCCCCTCCCAGTTAGAGTCCGGGCCTGGGCAGAAGAAATTGAAGCCTGGGCCTGGACACGCGATGGTGAAGAGAGAGAGTGATCCCCCCACCCAGTTAGAGTCCGGGCCTGGGCAGAAGAAATTGAAGCCTGGGCCTGGACACGCGATGGTGAAGAGAGAGAGTGATCCCCCCTCCCAGTTAGAGTCCGGGCCTGGGCAGAAGAAATTGAAGCCTGGGCCTGGACACACGATGGTGAGAAGAGAGAGTGATCCCCCCTCCCAGTTAGAGTCCGGGCCTGGGCAGAAGAAATTGAAGCCTGGGCCTGGACAGGCGATGGTGAAGAGAGAGAGTGATCCCCCCACCCAGTTAGAGTCCGGGCCTGGGCAGAAGAAATTGAAGCCTGGGCCTGGACACGCGATGGTGAAGGAGAGAGTGATCCCCCCTCCCAGTTAGAGTCCGGGCCTGGGCAGAAGAAATTGAAGCCTGGGCCTGGACACACGATGGTGAGAAGAGAGAGTGATCCCCCCTCCCAGTTAGAGTCCGGGCCTGGGCAGAAGAAATTGAAGCCTGGGCCTGGACACACGATGGTGAAGAGAGAGAGTGATCCCCCCACCCAGTTAGAGTCCGGGCCTGGGCAGAAGAAATTGAAGCCTGGGCCTGGACATGCGATGGTGAGAAGAGAGAGTGATCCCCCCTCCCAGTTAGAGTCCGGGCCTGGGCAGAAGAAATTGAAGCCTGGGCCTGGACACGCGATGGTGAAGGAGAGACAGAGTGATCCCCCCTCCCAGTTAGAGTCCGGGCCTGGGCAGAAAAAAAATTGAAGCCTGGGCCTGGACACGCGATGGTGAAGAGAGAGATTGATCCCCCCACCCAGTTAGAGTCCGGGCCTGGGCAGAAGAAATTGAAGCCTGGGCCTGGACACGCGATGGTGAAGAGAGAGATTGATCCCCCCACCCAGTTAGAGTCCGGGCCTGGGCAGAAGAAATTGAAGCCTGGGCCTGGACACGCGATGGTGAAGAGAGAGAGTGATCCCCCCACCCAGTTAGAGTCCGGGCCTGGGCAGAAGAAATTGAAGCCTGGGCCTGGACACGCGATGGTGAAGAGAGAGAGTGATCCCCCCACCCAGTTAGAGTCCGGGCCTAGGTAGAAGAAATTGAAGCCTGGGCCTGGACACGCGATGGTGAAGAGAGAGCGTGATCCCCCCACCCAGTTAGATTCCGGGCCTAGGTAGAAGAAATTGAAGCCTGGGCCTGGACACGCGATGGTGAAGAGAGAGAGTGATCACCCCACCCAGTTAGAGTCCGGGCCTGGGCAGAAGAAATTGAAGCCTGGGCCTGGACACGCGATGGTGAAGGAGAGACAGAGTGATCCGCAACCCAGTTAGAGTCCGGGCCTGGGCAGAAAAAAAATTGAAGCCTGGGCCTGGACACGCGATGGTGAAGAGAGAGAGTGATCCCCCCACCCAGTTAGAGTCCGGGCCTGGGCAGAAGAAATTGGAGCCTGGGCCTGGACACGCGATGGTGAAGGAGAGACAGAGTGATCCGCAACCCCAGTTAGAGTCCGGGCCTGGGCAGAAGAAATTGAAGCCTGGGCCTGGACACGCGATGGTGAAGGAGAGAGAGAGTGATCCCCCCACCCAGTTAGAGTCCGGGCCTGGGCAGAAGAAATTGAGGCCTGGGCCTGGGCACGCGATGGTGAAGAGAGAGAGTCAAAGTAATCCTACTAATTAGAGTCCAGGCCTGGGTAAAAGAAATTGAAGCCTGGGCCTGGACACGCGATGGTGAAGAGAGACAGAGTGATCCCACTAATTAGAGTCCGGGCCTGGGCAGAAGAAATTGAAGCCTGGGCCTGGACACACGATGGTGAAGGAGAGAGAGAGTGATCCCCCCTCCCAGTTAGAGTCCGGGCCTGGGCAGAAGAAATTGAAGCCTGGGCCTGGACACGCGATGGTGAAGAGAGAGAGTGATCCCCCCACCCAGTTAGAGTCCGGGCCTGGGCAGAAGAAATTGAAGCCTGGGCCTGGACACGCGATGGTGAAGGAGAGACAGAGTGATCCTACTAATTAGAGTCCGGGCCTGGGCAGAAGAAATTGAAGCCTGGGCAGAAGAAATTGAAGCCTGGGCCTGGACACGCGATGGTGAAGGAGAGACAGAGTGATCCCCCCACCCAGTTAGAGTCCGGGCCTGGGCAGAAGAAATTGAAGCCTGGGCCTGGACACGCGATGGTGAAGGAGAGTCAGAGTGATCCCCCCACCCAGTTAGATTCCGGGCCTGGGCAGAAAAGAAAAAAAGCCTGGGCCTGGACACGCGATGGTGAAGGAGAGAGAGAGTGATCCCCCCACCCAGTTAGAGTCCGGGCCTGGGCAGAAGAAATTGAAGCCTGGGCCGGGACATGCGATGGTGAAGGAGAGACAGAGTGTTCCCCCCTCCCAGTTAGAGTCCGGGCCTGGTCAGAAAAAAATTGAAGCCTGGGCCTGGACACACGATGTTGAAGGAGAGAGAGAGTGATCCCCCCTCCCAGTTAGAGTCCGTCCTGGGCAGAAGAAATTGGAGCCTGGGCCTGGACACGCGATGGTGAAGAGAGAGACTGATCCCCCCTCCCAGTTAGAGTCCGGGCCTGGGCAGAAGAAATTGAAGCCTGGGCCTGGACACGCGATGGTGAAGAGAGAGACTGATCCCCCCACCCAGTTAGAGTCCGGGCCTGGGCAGAAGAAATTGAAGCCTGGGCCTGGACATGCGATGGTGAGAAGAGAGAGTGATCCCCCCACCCAGTTAGAGTCCGGGCCTGGGCAGAAGAAATTGAAGCCTGGGCCTGGACACGCGATGGTGAAGGAGAGGGAGAGTGATCCCCCCTCCCAGTTAGAGTCCGGGCCTGGGCAGAAAAGAAAAAAAAGCCTGGGCCTGGACACACCATGGTGAAGGAGAGTCAGAGGGATCTCCAACCAATTAGAGTCCGGGCCTGGGCAGAAGAAATTGAAGCCTGGGCCTGGACACACGATGGTGAAGAGAGACAGAGTGATCCCCCCTCCCAGTTAGAGTCCGGGCCTGGGAAGAAGAAATTGAAGCCTGGGTCTGGACATGCGATGGTGAGAAGAGAGAGTGATCCCCCCACCCAGTTAGAGTCCGGGCCTGGGCAGAAGAAATTGAAGCCTGGGTCTGGACATGCGATGGTGAGAAGAGAGAGTGATCCCCCCACCCAGTTAGAGTCCGGGCCTGGGCAGAAGAAATTGAAGCCTGGGTCTGGACATGCGATGGTGAGAAGAGAGAGTGATCCCCCCACCCAGTTAGAGTCCGGGCCTGGGCAGAAGAAATTGAAGCCTGGGCCTGGACATGCGATGGTGAAGAGAGAGATTGATCCCCCCACCCAGTTAGAGTCCGTGCCTGGGCAGAAGAAATTGAAGCCTGGGCCTGGACACGCGATGGTGAAGAGAGAGAGTGATCCCCCCACCCAGTTAGAGTCCGGGCCTGGGCAGAAGAAATTGAAGCCTGGGCCTGGACACGCGATGGTGAAGAGAGAGCGTGATCCCCCCAACCAGTTAGATTCCGGGCATGGGCAGAAGAAATTGAAGCCTGGGCCTGGACACGCGATGGTGAAGAGAAGGCGTGATCCCCCCACCCAGTTAGAGTCCGGGCCTGGGCAGAAGAAATTGAAGCCTGGTCCTGGACACATGATGGTGAAGAGAGAGAGTGATCCCCCCACGAAGTTAGATTCCGGGCATGGGCACAAGAAATTGAAGCCTGGGCCTGGACACGCGATGGTGAAGAGAAGGCGTGATCCCCCCACCCAGTTAGAGTCCGGGCCTGGGCAGAAGAAATTGAAGCCTGGGCCTGGACATGCGATGGTGAAGGAGAGACAGAGTGTTCCCCCCTCCCAGTTAGAGTCCGGGCCTGGGCAGAAGAAATTGGAGCCTGGGCCTGGACACGCGATGGTGAAGAGAGAGAGTGATCCCCCCTCCCAGTTAGAGTCCGGGCCTGGGCAGAAGAAATTGAAGCCTGGGTCTGGACATGCGATGGTGAGAAGAGAGAGTGATCCCCCCACCCAGTTAGAGTCCGGGCCTGGGCAGAAGAAATTGAAGCCTGGGCCTGGACACACGATGGTGAGAAGAGAGAGTGATCCCCCCACCCAGTTAGAGTCCGGGCCTGGGCAGAAGAAATTGAAGCCTGGGCCTGGACACGCGATGGTGAAGAGAGAGAGTGATCCCCCCTCCCAGTTAGAGTCCGGGCCTGGGCAGAAGAAATTGAAGCCTGGGCCTGGACATGCGATGGTGAAGAGAGAGAGTGATCCCCCCACCCAGTTAGAGTCCGGGCCTGGGCAGAAGAAATTGAAGCCTGGGCCTGGACATGCGATGGTGAGAAGAGAGAGTGATCCCCCCACCCAGTTAGAGTCCGGGCCTGGGCAGAAGAAATTGGAGCCTGGGCCTGGACACGCGATGGTGAAGAGAGAGAGTGATCCCCCCACCCAGTTAGAGTCCGGGCCTGGGCAGAAGAAATTGGAGCCTGGGCCTGGACACGCGATGGTGAGAAGAGAGAGTGATCCCCCCACCCAGTTAGAGTCCGGGCCTGGGCAGAAGAAATTGGAGCCTGGGCCTGGACACGCGATGGTGAAGGAGAGAGAGAGTGATCCCCCCACCCAGTTAGAGTCCGGGCCTGAGCAGAAGAAATTGAAGCCTGGGCCTGGACACACGATGGTGAGAAGAGAGAGTGATCCCCCCACCCAGTTAGAGTCCGGGCCTGGGCAGAAGAAATTGGAGCCTGGGCCTGGACACGCGATGGTGAAGGAGAGAGAGAGTGATCCCCCCACCCAGTTAGAGTCCGGGCCTAGGCAGAAGAAATTGATGCCTGGGCAGAAGAAATTGAAGCCTGGGCCTGGACACGCGATGGTGAAGGAGAGACAGAGTGATCCCCCACCCAGTTAGAGTCCGGGCCTGGGCAGAAGAAATTGGAGCCTGGGCCTGGACACGCGATGGTGAAGGAGAGACAGAGTGATCCCCCACCCAGTTAGAGTCCGGGCCTGGGAAGAAGAAATTGAAGCCTGGGCCTGGACACGCGATGGTGAAGAGAGACAGAGTGATCCCCCCACCCAGTTAGAGTCCGGGCCTGGGCAGAAGAAATTGAAGCCTGGGCCTGGACACGCGATGGTGAAGGAGAGACAGAGTGTTCCCCCCTCCCAGTTAGAGTCCGGGCCTGGGCAGAAGAAATTGAAGCCTGGGCCTGGACACGCGATGTTGAAGGAGAGAGAGAGTGATCCCCCCTCCCAGTTAGAGTCCGGGCCTGGGCAGAAGAAATTGGAGCCTGGGCCTGGACACGCGATGGTGAAGAGAGAGAGTGATCCCCCCTCCCAGTTAGAGTCCGGGCCTGGGCAGAAGAAATTGAAGCCTGGGCCTGGACACGCGATGGTGAAGAGAGAGAGTGATCCCCCCTCCCAGTTAGAGTCCGGGCCTGGGCAGAAGAAATTGAAGCCTGGGCCTGGACACGCGATGGTGAAGAGAGAGAGTGATCCCCCCTCCCAGTTAGAGTCCGGGCCTGGGCAGAAGAAATTGAAGCCTGGGCCTGGACACGCGATGGTAAAGAGAGAGAGAGTGATCCCCCCACCCAGTTAGAGTCCGGGCCTGGGCAGAAGAAATTGAAGCCTGGGCCTGGACATGCGATGGTGAGAAGAGAGAGTGATCCCCCCACCCAGTTAGAGTCCGGGCCTGGGCAGAAGAAATTGAAGCCTGGGCAGAAGAAATTGGAGCCTGGGCCTGGACACGCGATGGTGAGACGAGAGAGTGATCCCCCCACCCAGTTAGAGTCCGGGCCTGGGCAGAAGAAATTGAAGCCTGGGCCTGGACACGCGATGGTAAAGAGAGAGAGAGTGATCTCCCCCCAATTAGAGTACGGGCCTGGGAAGAAGAAATTGAAGCCTGGGCCTGGACACGCGATGGTGAAGAGAGAGAGTGATCCCCCCTCCCAGTTAGAGTCTGGGCCTGGGCAGAAGAAATTGAAGCCTGGGCCTGGACACGCGATGGTGAAGGAGAGAGAGAGTGATCCCCCCTCCAATTAGAGTCCGGGCCTGGGCAGAAGAAATTGAAGCCTGGGCCTGGACATGCGATGGTGAGAAGAGAGAGTGATCCCCCCACCCAGTTAGAGTCCGGGCCTGGGCAGAAGAAATTGAAGCCTGGGCCTGGACACGCGATGGTGAAGAGAGAGAGTGATCCCCCCTCCCAGTTAGAGTCCGGGCCTGGGCAGAAGAAATTGAATCCTGGGCCTGGACACGTGATGGTGAAGAGAGAGAGTGATCCCCCCACCCAGTTAGAGTCCGGGCCTGGGCAGAAGAAATTGAAGCCTGGGCCTGGACACACGATGGTGAGAAGAGAGAGTGATCCCCCCACCCAGTTAGAGTCCGGGCCTGGGCAGAAGAAATTGAAGCCTGGGCCTGGACATGCGATGGTGAAGGAGAGACAGAGTGTTCCCCCCTCCCAGTTAGAGTCCGGGCCTGGGCAGAAAAAAATTGAAGCCTGGGCCCGGACACGCGATGGTGAAGAGAGAGAGAGTGATCCCCCCACCCAGTTAGAGTCCGGGCCTGGGCAGAAGAAATTGGAGCCTGGGCCTGGACACGCGATGGTGAGAAGAGAGAGTGATCCCCCCACCCAGTTAGAGTCCGGGCCTGGGCAGAAGAAATTGAAGCCTGGGCCTGGACACGCGATGGTGAGAAGAGAGAGTGATCCCCCCACCCAGTTAGAGTCCGGGCCTGGGCAGAAGAAATTGAAGCCTGGGCCTGGACACGCGATGGTGAAGGAGAGAGAGAGTGATCCCCCCTCCCAGTTAGAGTCCGGGCCTGGGAAGAAGAAATTGGAGCCTGGGCCTGGACATGCGATGGTGAGAAGAGAGAGTGATCCCCCCACCCAGTTAGAGTCCGGGCCTGGGCAGAAGAAATTGAAGCCTGGGCCTGGACACGCGATGGTGAAGAGAGAGAGTGATCCCCCCTCCCAGTTAGAGTCCGGGCCTGGGCAGAAGAAATTGAAGCCTGGGCCTGGACACGCGATGGTGAAGAGAGAGAGTGATCCCCCCACCCAGTTAGAGTCCGGGCCTGGGCAGAAGAAATTGAAGCCTGGGCCTGGACACGCGATGGTGAGAAGAGAGAGTGATCCCCCCACCCAGTTAGAGTCCGGGCCTGGGCAGAAGAAATTGGAGCCTGGGCCTGGACACGCGATGGTGAAGAGAGAGAGTGATCCCCCCACCCAGTTAGAGTCCGGGCCTGGGCAGAAGAAATTGGAGCCTGGGCCTGGACACGCGATGGTGAGAAGAGAGAGTGATCCCCCCACCCAGTTAGAGTCCGGGCCTGGGCAGAAGAAATTGAAGCCTGGGCCTGGACATGCGATGGTGAAGGAGAGACAGAGTGTTCCCCCCTCCCAGTTAGAGTCCGGGCCTGGGCAGAAAAAAATTGAAGCCTGGGCCTGGACACGCGATGTTGAAGGAGAGAGAGAGTGATCCCCCCACCCAGTTAGAGTCCGGGCCTGGGCAGAAGAAATTGAAGCCTGGGCCTGGACATGCGATGGTGAGAAGAGAGAGTGATCCCCCCACCCAGTTAGAGTCCGGGCCTGGGTAGAAAAAAATTGAAGCCTGGGCCTGGACACGCGATGGTGAAGAGAGAGAGTGATCCCCCCTCCCAGTTAGAGTCTGGGCTTGGGCAGAAGAAATTGAAGCCTGGGCCTGGACACGCGATGGTGAGAAGAGAGAGTGATCCCCCCACCCAGTTAGAGTCCGGGCCTGGGCAGAAGAAATTGAAGCCTGGGCCTGGACACGCGATGGTGAAGGAGAGAGAGAGTGATCCCCCCTCCCAGTTAGAGTCCGGGCCTGGGAAGAAGAAATTGGAGCCTGGGCCTGGACATGCGATGGTGAGAAGAGAGAGTGATCCCCCCACCCAGTTAGAGTCCGGGCCTGGGCAGAAGAAATTGAAGCCTGGGCCTGGACACGCGATGGTGAAGAGAGAGAGTGATCCCCCCTCCCAGTTAGAGTCCGGGCCTGGGCAGAAGAAATTGAAGCCTGGGCCTGGACACGCGATGGTGAAGAGAGAGAGTGATCCCCCCACCCAGTTAGAGTCCGGGCCTGGGCAGAAGAAATTGAAGCCTGGGCCTGGACACGCGATGGTGAGAAGAGAGAGTGATCCCCCCACCCAGTTAGAGTCCGGGCCTGGGCAGAAGAAATTGGAGCCTGGGCCTGGACACGCGATGGTGAAGAGAGAGAGTGATCCCCCCACCCAGTTAGAGTCCGGGCCTGGGCAGAAGAAATTGGAGCCTGGGCCTGGACACGCGATGGTGAGAAGAGAGAGTGATCCCCCCACCCAGTTAGAGTCCGGGCCTGGGCAGAAGAAATTGAAGCCTGGGCCTGGACATGCGATGGTGAAGGAGAGACAGAGTGTTCCCCCCTCCCAGTTAGAGTCCGGGCCTGGGCAGAAAAAAATTGAAGCCTGGGCCTGGACACGCGATGTTGAAGGAGAGAGAGAGTGATCCCCCCACCCAGTTAGAGTCCGGGCCTGGGCAGAAGAAATTGAAGCCTGGGCCTGGACATGCGATGGTGAGAAGAGAGAGTGATCCCCCCACCCAGTTAGAGTCCGGGCCTGGGTAGAAAAAAATTGAAGCCTGGGCCTGGACACGCGATGGTGAAGAGAGAGAGTGATCCCCCCTCCCAGTTAGAGTCTGGGCTTGGGCAGAAGAAATTGAAGCCTGGGCCTGGACACGCGATGGTGAGAAGAGAGAGTGATCCCCCCACCCAGTTAGAGTCCGGGCCTGGGCAGAAGAAATTGAAGCCTGGGCCTGGACACGCGATGGTGAAGGAGAGAGAGAGTGATCCCCCCACCCAGTTAGAGTCCGGGCCTGGGCAGAAGAAATTGGAGCCTGGGCCTGGACATGCGATGGTGAGAAGAGAGAGTGATCCCCCCACCCAGTTAGAGTCCGGGCCTGGGCAGAAGAAATTGAAGCCTGGGCCTGGACACGCGATGGTGAGAAGAGAGAGTGATCCCCCCACCCAGTTAGAGTCCGGGCCTGGGCAGAAGAAATTGAAGCCTGGGCCTGGACACGCCATGGTGAAGAGAGAGAGTGATCCCCCCTCCCAGTTAGAGTCCGGGCCTGGGCAGAAGAAATTGAAGCCTGGGCCTGGACACGCGATGGTGAGAAGAGAGAGTGATCCCCCCACCCAGTTAGAGTCCGGGCCTGGGCAGAAGAAATTGGAGCCTGGGCCTGGACACGCCATGGTGAAGGAGAGTCAGAGGGATCTCCCCCCAATAAGAGTCCGGGCCTGGGCAGAAGAAATCGAAGCCTGGGCATGGACACGCGATGGTGAAGGTGCGAGAGAGTGATCCCTCCTCCCAGTTAGAGTCCGGGCCTGGGCAGAAGAAATTGGAGCCTGGGCCTGGACACGCGATGGTGAAGAGAGAGAGTGATCCCCCCTCCCAGTTAGAGTCCGGGCCTGGGCAGAAGAAATTGAAGCCTGGGCCTGGACACGCGATGGTGAAGAGAGAGACTGATCCCCCCACCCAGTTAGAGTCCGGGCCTGGGCAGAAGAAATTGGAGCCTGGGCCTGGACACGCGATGGTGAAGAGAGAGAGTGATCCCCCCACCCAGTTAGAGTCTGGGCCTGGGCAGAAGAAATTGAAGCCTGGGCCTGGACACGCGATGGTGAAGAGAGAGAGTGATCCCCCCACCCAGTTAGAGTCCGGGCCTGGGCAGAAGAAATTGAAGCCTGGGCCTGGACACACGATGGTGAGAAGAGAGAGTGATCCCCCCACCCAGTTAGAGTCCGGGCCTGGGCAGAAGAAATTGAAGCCTGGGCCTGGACACGCGATGTTGAAGGAGAGAGAGAGTGATCCCCCCTCCCAGTTAGAGTCCGGGCCTGGGCAGAAAAAAATTGAAGCCTGGGCCTGGACACGCGATGTTGAAGGAGAGAGAGAGTGATCCCCCCACCCAGTTAGAGTCCGGGCCTGGGCAGAAGAAATTGGAGCCTGGGCCTGGACACGCGATGGTGAGAAGAGAGAGTGATCCCCCCTCCCAGTTAGAGTCCGGGCCTGGGCAGAAGAAATTGAAGCCTGGGCCTGGACACGCGATGGTGAAGAGAGAGAGTGATCCCCCCACCCAGTTAGAGTCCGGGCCTGGGCAGAAGAAATTGAAGCCTGGGCCTGGACATGCGATGGTGAGAAGAGAGAGTGATCCCCCCACCCAGTTAGAGTCCGGGCCTGGGCAGAAGAAATTGAAGCCTGGGCCTGGACATGCGATGGTGAGAAGAGAGAGTGATCCCCCCACCCAGTTAGAGTCCGGGCCTGGGCAGAAGAAATTGGAGCCTGGGCCTGGACACGCGGTGGTGAAGGAGAGAGAGAGTGATCCCCCCTCCCAGTTAGAGTCCGGGCCTGGGCAGAAGAAATTGAAGCCTGGGCCTGGACATGCGATGGTGAGAAGAGAGAGTGATCCCCCCACCCAGTTAGAGTCCGGGCCTGGGCAGAAGAAATTGAAGCCTGGGCCTGGACATGCGATGGTGAGAAGAGAGAGTGATCCCCCCACCCAGTTAGAGTCCGGGCCTGGGCAGAAGAAATTGGAGCCTGGGCCTGGACACGCGATGGTGAAGAGAGAGAGTGATCCCCCCTCCCAGTTAGAGTCCGGGCCTGGGCAGAAGAAATTGAAGCCTGGGCCTGGACATGCGATGGTGAGAAGAGAGAGTGATCCCCCCACCCAGTTAGAGTCCGGGCCTGGGCAGAAGAAATTGAAGCCTGGGCCTGGACACGCGATGGTGAAGGAGAGAGAGAGTGATCACCCCACCCAGTTAGAGTCCGGGCCTGGGCAGAAGAAATTGGAGCCTGGGCCTGGACACGCGATGGTGAAGGAGAGAGAGAGTGATCACCCCACCCAGTTAGAGTCCGGGCCTGGGCAAAAGAAATTGAAGCCTGGGCCTGGACACGCGATGGTGAAGGAGAGAGAGAGTGATCCCCCCTCCCAGTTAGAGTCCGGGCCTGGGCAGAAGAAATTGGAGCCTGGGCCTGGACACGCGATGGTGAAGGAGAGAGAGAGTGATCCCCCCACCCAGTTAGAGTCCGGGCCTGGGCAGAAGAAATTGGAGCCTGGGCCTGGGCACGCGATGGTGAAGGAGAGAGAGAGTGATCCCCCCACCCAGTTAGAGTCCGGGCCTGGGCAGAAGAAATTGAAGCCTGGGCAGAAGAAATTGAAGCCTGGGCCTGGACACACGATGGTGAAGAGAGACAGAGTGATCCCCCACCCAGTTAGAGTCCGGGCCTGGGCAGAAGAAATTGAAGCCTGGGCCTGGACACACGATGGTAAAGAGAGAGAGAGTGATCCCCCCACCCAGTTAGAGTCCGGGCCTGGGCAGAAGAAATTGAAGCCTGGGCCTGGACACACGATGGTAAAGAGAGAGAGAGTGATCCCCCCACCCAGTTAGAGTCCGGGCCTGGGCAGAAGAAATTGAAGCCTGGGCCTGGACACGCGATGGTGAAGAGAGACAGAGTGATCCCCACCCTAGTTAGAGTCCGGGCCTGGGAAGAAGAAATTGAAGCCTGGGTCTGGACACGCGATGGTGAGAAGAGAGAGTGATCCCCCCACCCAGTTAGAGTCCGGGCCTGGGCAGAAGAAATTGAAGCCTGGGCCTGGACATGCGATGGTGAGAAGAGAGAGTGATCCCCCCACCCAGTTAGAGTCCGGGCCTGGGCAGAAGAAATTGAAGCCTGGGCCTGGACATGCGATGGTGAGAAGAGAGAGTGATCCCCCCACCCAGTTAGAGTCCGGGCCTGGGCAGAAGAAATTGAAGCCTGGGCCTGGACACGCGATGGTGAAGGAGAGAGAGAGTGATCCCCCCTCCCAGTTAGAGTCCGGGCCTGGGCAGAAGAAATTGGAGCCTGGGCCTGGACATGCGATGGTGAAGGAGAGACAGAGTGTTCCCCCCTCCCAGTTAGAGTCCGGGCCTGGGCAGAAAAAAAAAAAAAGCCTGGGCCTGGACACACCATGGTGAAGGAGAGTCAGAGGGATCTCCCCCCAATTAGAGTCCGGGCCTGGGCAGAAGAAATTGAAGCCTGGGCCTGGACACGCGATGGTGAAGAGAGAGAGTGATCCCCCCTCCCAGTTAGAGTCCGGGCCTGGGCAGAAGAAATTGAAGCCTGGGCCTGGACACACGATGGTGAAGGAGAGTCAGAGTGATCCCCCCTCCCAGTTAGAGTCCGGGCCTGGGCAGAAGAAATTGAAGCCTGGGTCTGGACATGCGATGGTGAGAAGAGAGAGTGATCCCCCCACCCAGTTAGAGTCCGGGCCTGGGTAGAAAAAAATTGAAGCCTGGGCCTGGACACGCGATGGTGAAGAGAGAGAGTGATCCCCCCTCCCAGTTAGAGTCTGGGCTTGGGCAGAAGAAATTGAAGCCTGGGCCTGGACACGCGATGGTGAGAAGAGAGAGTGATCCCCCCACCCAGTTAGAGTCCGGGCCTGGGCAGAAGAAATTGAAGCCTGGGCCTGGACACGCGATGGTGAAGGAGAGAGAGAGTGATCCCCCCACCCAGTTAGAGTCCGGGCCTGGGCAGAAGAAATTGGAGCCTGGGCCTGGACATGCGATGGTGAGAAGAGAGAGTGATCCCCCCACCCAGTTAGAGTCCGGGCCTGGGCAGAAGAAATTGAAGCCTGGGCCTGGACACGCGATGGTGAGAAGAGAGAGTGATCCCCCCACCCAGTTAGAGTCCGGGCCTGGGCAGAAGAAATTGAAGCCTGGGCCTGGACACGCCATGGTGAAGAGAGAGAGTGATCCCCCCTCCCAGTTAGAGTCCGGGCCTGGGCAGAAGAAATTGAAGCCTGGGCCTGGACACGCGATGGTGAGAAGAGAGAGTGATCCCCCCACCCAGTTAGAGTCCGGGCCTGGGCAGAAGAAATTGGAGCCTGGGCCTGGACACGCCATGGTGAAGGAGAGTCAGAGGGATCTCCCCCCAATAAGAGTCCGGGCCTGGGCAGAAGAAATCGAAGCCTGGGCATGGACACGCGATGGTGAAGGTGCGAGAGAGTGATCCCTCCTCCCAGTTAGAGTCCGGGCCTGGGCAGAAGAAATTGGAGCCTGGGCCTGGACACGCGATGGTGAAGAGAGAGAGTGATCCCCCCTCCCAGTTAGAGTCCGGGCCTGGGCAGAAGAAATTGAAGCCTGGGCCTGGACACGCGATGGTGAAGAGAGAGACTGATCCCCCCACCCAGTTAGAGTCCGGGCCTGGGCAGAAGAAATTGGAGCCTGGGCCTGGACACGCGATGGTGAAGAGAGAGAGTGATCCCCCCACCCAGTTAGAGTCTGGGCCTGGGCAGAAGAAATTGAAGCCTGGGCCTGGACACGCGATGGTGAAGAGAGAGAGTGATCCCCCCACCCAGTTAGAGTCCGGGCCTGGGCAGAAGAAATTGAAGCCTGGGCCTGGACACACGATGGTGAGAAGAGAGAGTGATCCCCCCACCCAGTTAGAGTCCGGGCCTGGGCAGAAGAAATTGAAGCCTGGGCCTGGACACGCGATGTTGAAGGAGAGAGAGAGTGATCCCCCCTCCCAGTTAGAGTCCGGGCCTGGGCAGAAAAAAATTGAAGCCTGGGCCTGGACACGCGATGTTGAAGGAGAGAGAGAGTGATCCCCCCACCCAGTTAGAGTCCGGGCCTGGGCAGAAGAAATTGGAGCCTGGGCCTGGACACGCGATGGTGAGAAGAGAGAGTGATCCCCCCTCCCAGTTAGAGTCCGGGCCTGGGCAGAAGAAATTGAAGCCTGGGCCTGGACACGCGATGGTGAAGAGAGAGAGTGATCCCCCCACCCAGTTAGAGTCCGGGCCTGGGCAGAAGAAATTGAAGCCTGGGCCTGGACATGCGATGGTGAGAAGAGAGAGTGATCCCCCCACCCAGTTAGAGTCCGGGCCTGGGCAGAAGAAATTGAAGCCTGGGCCTGGACATGCGATGGTGAGAAGAGAGAGTGATCCCCCCACCCAGTTAGAGTCCGGGCCTGGGCAGAAGAAATTGGAGCCTGGGCCTGGACACGCGGTGGTGAAGGAGAGAGAGAGTGATCCCCCCTCCCAGTTAGAGTCCGGGCCTGGGCAGAAGAAATTGAAGCCTGGGCCTGGACATGCGATGGTGAGAAGAGAGAGTGATCCCCCCACCCAGTTAGAGTCCGGGCCTGGGCAGAAGAAATTGAAGCCTGGGCCTGGACATGCGATGGTGAGAAGAGAGAGTGATCCCCCCACCCAGTTAGAGTCCGGGCCTGGGCAGAAGAAATTGGAGCCTGGGCCTGGACACGCGATGGTGAAGAGAGAGAGTGATCCCCCCTCCCAGTTAGAGTCCGGGCCTGGGCAGAAGAAATTGAAGCCTGGGCCTGGACATGCGATGGTGAGAAGAGAGAGTGATCCCCCCACCCAGTTAGAGTCCGGGCCTGGGCAGAAGAAATTGAAGCCTGGGCCTGGACACGCGATGGTGAAGGAGAGAGAGAGTGATCACCCCACCCAGTTAGAGTCCGGGCCTGGGCAGAAGAAATTGGAGCCTGGGCCTGGACACGCGATGGTGAAGGAGAGAGAGAGTGATCACCCCACCCAGTTAGAGTCCGGGCCTGGGCAAAAGAAATTGAAGCCTGGGCCTGGACACGCGATGGTGAAGGAGAGAGAGAGTGATCCCCCCTCCCAGTTAGAGTCCGGGCCTGGGCAGAAGAAATTGGAGCCTGGGCCTGGACACGCGATGGTGAAGGAGAGAGAGAGTGATCCCCCCACCCAGTTAGAGTCCGGGCCTGGGCAGAAGAAATTGGAGCCTGGGCCTGGGCACGCGATGGTGAAGGAGAGAGAGAGTGATCCCCCCACCCAGTTAGAGTCCGGGCCTGGGCAGAAGAAATTGAAGCCTGGGCAGAAGAAATTGAAGCCTGGGCCTGGACACACGATGGTGAAGAGAGACAGAGTGATCCCCCACCCAGTTAGAGTCCGGGCCTGGGCAGAAGAAATTGAAGCCTGGGCCTGGACACACGATGGTAAAGAGAGAGAGAGTGATCCCCCCACCCAGTTAGAGTCCGGGCCTGGGCAGAAGAAATTGAAGCCTGGGCCTGGACACACGATGGTAAAGAGAGAGAGAGTGATCCCCCCACCCAGTTAGAGTCCGGGCCTGGGCAGAAGAAATTGAAGCCTGGGCCTGGACACGCGATGGTGAAGAGAGACAGAGTGATCCCCACCCTAGTTAGAGTCCGGGCCTGGGAAGAAGAAATTGAAGCCTGGGTCTGGACACGCGATGGTGAGAAGAGAGAGTGATCCCCCCACCCAGTTAGAGTCCGGGCCTGGGCAGAAGAAATTGAAGCCTGGGCCTGGACATGCGATGGTGAGAAGAGAGAGTGATCCCCCCACCCAGTTAGAGTCCGGGCCTGGGCAGAAGAAATTGAAGCCTGGGCCTGGACATGCGATGGTGAGAAGAGAGAGTGATCCCCCCACCCAGTTAGAGTCCGGGCCTGGGCAGAAGAAATTGAAGCCTGGGCCTGGACACGCGATGGTGAAGGAGAGAGAGAGTGATCCCCCCTCCCAGTTAGAGTCCGGGCCTGGGCAGAAGAAATTGGAGCCTGGGCCTGGACATGCGATGGTGAAGGAGAGACAGAGTGTTCCCCCCTCCCAGTTAGAGTCCGGGCCTGGGCAGAAAAAAAAAAAAAGCCTGGGCCTGGACACACCATGGTGAAGGAGAGTCAGAGGGATCTCCCCCCAATTAGAGTCCGGGCCTGGGCAGAAGAAATTGAAGCCTGGGCCTGGACACGCGATGGTGAAGAGAGAGAGTGATCCCCCCTCCCAGTTAGAGTCCGGGCCTGGGCAGAAGAAATTGAAGCCTGGGCCTGGACACACGATGGTGAAGGAGAGTCAGAGTGATCCCCCCTCCCAGTTAGAGTCCGGGCCTGGGCAGAAGAAATTGAAGCCTGGGTCTGGACATGCGATGGTGAGAAGAGAGAGTGATCCCCCCACCCAGTTAGAGTCCGGGCCTGGGCAGAAGAAATTGAAGCCTGGGCCTGGACACGCGATGGTGAAGGAGAGAGAGAGTGATCCCCCCACCCAGTTAGAGTCCGGGCCTGGGCAGAAGAAATTGAAGCCTGGGTCTGGACACGCGATGGTGAAGAGAGAGAGTGATCCCCCCACCCAGTTAGAGTCCGGGCCTGGGCAGAAGAAATTGGAGCCTGGGCCTGGACACGCGATGGTGAGAAGAGAGAGTGATCCCCCCTCCCAGTTAGAGTCCGGGCCTGGGCAGAAGAAATTGAAGCCTGGGCCTGGACACGCGATGGTGAAGAGAGAGAGTGATCCCCCCACCCAGTTAGAGTCCGGGCCTGGGCAGAAGAAATTGAAGCCTGGGCCTGGACATGCGATGGTGAGAAGAGAGAGTGATCCCCCCACCCAGTTAGAGTCCGGGCCTGGGCAGAAGAAATTGGAGCCTGGGCCTGGACACGCGATGGTGAAGGAGAGAGAGAGTGATCCCCCCTCCCAGTTAGAGTCCGGGCCTGGGCAGAAGAAATTGGAGCCTGGGCCTGGACACGCGATGGTGAAGAGAGAGAGTGATCCACCCTCCCAGTTAGAGTCCGGGCCTGGGCAGAAGAAATTGGAGCCTGGGCCTGGACACGCGATGGTGAAGAGAGAGAGTGATCCCCCCTCCCAGTTAGAGTCCGGGCCTGGGCAGAAGAAATTGAAGCCTGGGCCTGGACATGCGATGGTGAGAAGAGAGAGTGATCCCCCCACCCAGTTAGAGTCCGGGCCTGGGCAGAAGAAATTGAAGCCTGGGCCTGGACACGCGATGGTGAAGGAGAGAGAGAGTGATCACCCCACCCAGTTAGAGTCCGGGCCTGGGCAGAAGAAATTGGAGCCTGGGCCTGGACACGCGATGGTGAAGGAGAGAGAGAGTGATCACCCCACCCAGTTAGAGTCCGGGCCTGGGCAAAAGAAATTGAAGCCTGGGCCTGGACACGCGATGGTGAAGGAGAGAGAGAGTGATCCCCCCTCCCAGTTAGAGTCCGGGCCTGGGCAGAAGAAATTGGAGCCTGGGCCTGGACACGAGATGGTGAAGGAGAGAGAGAGTGATCCCCCCACCCAGTTAGAGTCCGGGCCTGGGCAGAAGAAATTGGAGCCTGGGCCTGGACACGCGATGGTGAAGAGAGAGAGTGATCCCCCCTCCCAGTTAGAGTCCGGGCCTGGGCAGAAGAAATTGAAGCCTGGGCCTGGACACGCGATGGTGAAGGAGAGAGAGAGTGATCCCCCCACCCAGTTAGAGTCCGGGCCTGGGCAGAAGAAATTGGAGCCTGGGCCTGGACACGCGATGGTGAAGGAGAGAGAGAGTGATCCCCCCACCCAGTTAGAGTCCGGGCCTGGGCAGAAGAAATTGAAGCCTGGGCAGAAGAAATTGAATCCTGGGCCTGGACACACGATGGTGAAGAGAGACAGAGTGATCCCCCACCCAGTTAGAGTCCGGGCCTGGGCAGAAGAAATTGAAGCCTGGGCCTGGACACGCGATGGTGAAGAGAGAGAGAGAGTGATCCCCCTCCCAGTTAGAGTCCGGGCCTGGGCAGAAGAAATTGAAGCCTGGGCAGAAGAAATTGAAGCCTGGACCTGGACACATGATGGTGAAGGAGAGAGAGAGTGATCCCCCCTCCCAGTTAGAGTCCGGGCCTGGGCAGAAGAAATTGAAGCCTGGGCAGAAGAAATTGAAGCCTGGACCTGGACACATGATGGTGAAGAGAGACAGAGTGATCCCCCACCCAGTTAGAGTCCGGGCCTGGGCAGAAGAAAATTGAAGCCTGGGCCTGGACATGCGATGGTGAAGGAGAGACAGAGTGTTCCCCCCTCCCAGTTAGAGTCCGGGCCTGGGCAGAAGAAATTGGAGCCTGGGCCTGGACATGCGATGGTGAAGGAGAGACAGAGTGTTCCCCCCTCCCAGTTAGAGTCTGGGCCTGGGCAGAAAAAAATTGAAGCCTGGGCCTGGACATGCGATGGTGAAGGAGAGACAGAGTGTTCCCCCCTCCCAGTTAGAGTCCGGGCCTGGGCAGAAGAAATTGGAGCCTGGGCCTGGACACGCGATGGTGAAGAGAGAGTGATCCCCCCACCCAGTTAGAGTCCGGGCCTGGGCAGAAGAAATTGGAGCCTGGGCCTGGACATGCGATGGTGAGAAGAGAGAGTGATTCCCCCACCCAGTTAGAATCCGGGCCTCGGCAAAAGAAATTGAAGCCTGGGCCTGGACACGCGATGGTGAAGGAGAGAGAGAGTGATCCCCCCTCCCAGTTAGAGTCCGGGCCTGGGCCGAAGAAACTGAAGCCTGGGCCTGGACACGCGATGGTGAAGGAGAGTCAGAGTGATCCCCCCACCCAGTTAGAGTCCGGGCCTGGGCAGAAGAAATTGAAGCCTGGGTCTGGACACGCGATGGTGAGAAGAGAGAGTGATCCCCCCTCCCAGTTAGAGTCCGGGCCTGGGCAGAAGAAATTGAAGCCTGGGCCTGGACACGCGATGGTGAAGGAGAGAGAGTGATCCCCCACCCAGTTAGAGTCCGGGCCTGGGCAGAAGAAATTGAAGCCTGGGCCTGGACACACGATGGTAAAGAGAGAGAGAGTGATCCCCCACCCAGTTAGAGTCCGGGCCTGGGCAGAAGAAATTGAAGCCTGGGCCTGGACACGCGATGGTGAGAAGAGAGAGTGATCCCCCCACCCAGTTAGAGTCCGGGCCTGGGCAGAAGAAATTGAAGCCTGGGCCTGGACACGCGATGTTGAAGGAGAGAGAGAGTGATCCCCCCTCCCAGTTAGAGTCCGGGCCTGGGCAGAAGAAATTGAAGCCTGGGCCTGGACATGCGATGGTGAAGGAGAGACAGAGTGTTCCCCCCTCCCAGTTAGAGTCCGGGCCTGGGCAGAAGAAATTGGAGCCTGGGCCTGGACACGCGATGGTGAAGAGAGAGAGTGATCCCCCCTCCCAGTTAGAGTCCGGGCCTGGGCAGAAGAAATTGAAGCCTGGGCCTGGACACGCGATGGTGAGAAGAGAGAGTGATCCCCCCACCCAGTTAGAGTCCGGGCCTGGGCAGAAGAAATTGAAGCCTGGGCCTGGACACGCGATGTTGAAGGAGAGAGAGAGTGATCCCCCCTCCCAGTTAGAGTCCGGGCCTGGGCAGAAGAAATTGAAGCCTGGGCCTGGACATGCGATGGTGAAGGAGAGACAGAGTGTTCCCCCCTCCCAGTTAGAGTCCGGGCCTGGGCAGAAGAAATTGAAGCCTGGGCCTGGACACGCGATGTTGAAGGAGAGAGAGAGTGATCCCCCCTCCCAGTTAGAGTCCGGGCCTGGGCAGAAGAAATTGAAGCCTGGGCCTGGACACGCGATGGTGAAGAGAGAGAGTGATCCCCCCTCCCAGTTAGAGTCCGGGCCTGGGCAGAAGAAATTGAAGCCTGGGTCTGGACATGCGATGGTGAGAAGAGAGAGTGATCCCCCCACCCAGTTAGAGTCCGGGCCTGGGCAGAAGAAATTGAAGCCTGGGCCTGGACAAGCGATGGTGAGAAGAGAGAGTGATCCCCCCACCCAGTTAGAGTCCGGGCCTGGGCAGAAGAAATTGAAGCCTGGGCCTGCACACACGATGGTGAGAAGAGAGAGTGATCCCCCCACCCAGTTAGAGTCCGGGCCTGGGCAGAAGAAATTGAAGCCTGGGCCTGGACACGCGATGGTGAAGAGAGAGAGTGATCCCCCCTCCCAGTTAGAGTCCGGGCCTGGGCAGAAGAAATTGAAGCCTGGGCCTGGACATGCGATGGTGAAGAGAGAGAGTGATCCCCCCACCCAGTTAGAGTCCGGGCCTGGGCAGAAGAAATTGAAGCCTGGGCCTGGACATGCGATGGTGAGAAGAGAGAGTGATCCCCCCACCCAGTTAGAGTCCGGGCCTGGGCAGAAGAAATTGGAGCCTGGGCCTGGACACGCGATGGTGAAGAGAGACAGAGTGATCCCCCCACCCAGTTAGAGTCCGGGCCTGGGCAGAAGAAATTGGAGCCTGGGCCTGGACACGCGATGGTGAGAAGAGAGAGTGATCCCCCCACCCAGTTAGAGTCCGGGCCTGGGCAGAAGAAATTGGAGCCTGGGCCTGGACACGCGATGGTGAAGGAGAGAGAGAGTGATCCCCCCACCCAGTTAGAGTCCGGGCCTGAGCAGAAGAAATTGAAGCCTGGGCCTGGACACACGATGGTGAGAAGAGAGAGTGATCCCCCCACCCAGTTAGAGTCCGGGCCTGGGCAGAAGAAATTGGAGCCTGGGCCTGGACACGCTATGGTGAAGGAGAGAGAGAGTGATCCCCCCACCCAGTTAGAGTCCGGGCCTAGGCAGAAGAAATTGATGCCTGGGCAGAAGAAATTGAAGCCTGGGCCTGGACACGCGATGGTGAAGGAGAGACAGAGTGATCCCCCACCCAGTTAGAGTCCGGGCCTGGGCAGAAGAAATTGGAGCCTGGGCCTGGACACGCGATGGTGAAGGAGAGACAGAGTGATCCCCCACCCAGTTAGAGTCCGGGCCTGGGAAGAAGAAATTGAAGCCTGGGCCTGAACACGCGATGGTGAAGAGAGACAGAGTGATCCCCCCACCCAGTTAGAGTCCGGGCCTGGGCAGAAGAAATTGAAGCCTGGGCCTGGACACGCGATGGTGAAGGAGAGACAGAGTGTTCCCCCCTCCCAGTTAGAGTCCGGGCCTGGGCAGAAGAAATTGAAGCCTGGGCCTGGACACGCGATGTTGAAGGAGAGAGAGAGTGATCCCCCCTCCCAGTTAGAGTCCGGGCCTGGGCAGAAGAAATTGGAGCCTGGGCCTGGACACGCGATGGTGAAGAGAGAGAGTGATCCCCCCTCCCAGTTAGAGTCCGGGCCTGGGCAGAAGAAATTGAAGCCTGGGCCTGGACACGCGATGGTGAAGAGAGAGAGTGATCCCCCCACCCAGTTAGAGTCCGGGCCTGGGCAGAAGAAATTGAAGCCTGGGCCTGGACACACGATGGTGAAGGAGAGAGAGAGTGATCCCCCCACCCAGTTAGAGTCCGGGCCTGGGCAGAAGAAATTGAAGCCTGGGCCTGGACACGCGATGGTGAAGAGAGAGATTGATCCCCCCACCCAGTTAGAGTCCGGGCCTGGGCAGAAGAAATTGAAGCCTGGGCCTGGACACGCGATGGTGAAGGAGAGACAGAGTGATCCCCCACCCAGTTAGAGTCCGGGCCTGGGCAGAAAAAAAATTGAAGCCTGGGCCTGGACACGCGATGGTGAAGAGAGAGATTGATCCCCCCACCCAGTTAGAGTCCGGGCCTGGGCAGAAGAAATTAAAGCCTGGGCCTGGACACGTGATGGTGAAGAGAGAGAGTGATCCCCCCACCCAGTTAGAGTCCGGGCCTGGGCAGAAGAAATTGAAGCCTGGGCCTGGACATGCGATGGTGAAGGAGAGACAGAGTGTTCCCCCCTCCCAGTTAGAGTCCGGGCCTGGGCAGAAAAAAATTGAAGCCTGGGCCTGGACACGCGATGTTGAAGGAGAGAGAGAGTGATCCCCCCACCCAGTTAGAGTCCGGGCCTGGGCAGAAGAAATTGAAGCCTGGGCCTGGACATGCGATGGTGAGAAGAGAGAGTGATCCCCCCACCCAGTTAGAGTCCGGGCCTGGGTAGAAAAAAATTGAAGCCTGGGCCTGGACACGCGATGGTGAAGAGAGAGAGTGATCCCCCCTCCCAGTTAGAGTCTGGGCTTGGGCAGAAGAAATTGAAGCCTGGGCCTGGACACGCGATGGTGAGAAGAGAGAGTGATCCCCCCACCCAGTTAGAGTCCGGGCCTGGGCAGAAGAAATTGAAGCCTGGGCCTGGACACGCGATGGTGAAGGAGAGAGAGAGTGATCCCCCCTCCCAGTTAGAGTCCGGGCCTGGGAAGAAGAAATTGGAGCCTGGGCCTGGACATGCGATGGTGAGAAGAGAGAGTGATCCCCCCACCCAGTTAGAGTCCGGGCCTGGGCAGAAGAAATTGAAGCCTGGGCCTGGACACGCGATGGTGAAGAGAGAGAGTGATCCCCCCTCCCAGTTAGAGTCCGGGCCTGGGCAGAAGAAATTGAAGCCTGGGCCTGGACACGCGATGGTGAAGAGAGAGAGTGATCCCCCCACCCAGTTAGAGTCCGGGCCTGGGCAGAAGAAATTGAAGCCTGGGCCTGGACACGCGATGGTGAGAAGAGAGAGTGATCCCCCCACCCAGTTAGAGTCCGGGCCTGGGCAGAAGAAATTGGAGCCTGGGCCTGGACACGCGATGGTGAAGAGAGAGAGTGATCCCCCCACCCAGTTAGAGTCCGGGCCTGGGCAGAAGAAATTGGAGCCTGGGCCTGGACACGCGATGGTGAGAAGAGAGAGTGATCCCCCCACCCAGTTAGAGTCCGGGCCTGGGCAGAAGAAATTGAAGCCTGGGCCTGGACATGCGATGGTGAAGGAGAGACAGAGTGTTCCCCCCTCCCAGTTAGAGTCCGGGCCTGGGCAGAAAAAAATTGAAGCCTGGGCCTGGACACGCGATGTTGAAGGAGAGAGAGAGTGATCCCCCCACCCAGTTAGAGTCCGGGCCTGGGCAGAAGAAATTGAAGCCTGGGCCTGGACATGCGATGGTGAGAAGAGAGAGTGATCCCCCCACCCAGTTAGAGTCCGGGCCTGGGTAGAAAAAAATTGAAGCCTGGGCCTGGACACGCGATGGTGAAGAGAGAGAGTGATCCCCCCTCCCAGTTAGAGTCTGGGCTTGGGCAGAAGAAATTGAAGCCTGGGCCTGGACACGCGATGGTGAGAAGAGAGAGTGATCCCCCCACCCAGTTAGAGTCCGGGCCTGGGCAGAAGAAATTGAAGCCTGGGCCTGGACACGCGATGGTGAAGGAGAGAGAGAGTGATCCCCCCACCCAGTTAGAGTCCGGGCCTGGGCAGAAGAAATTGGAGCCTGGGCCTGGACATGCGATGGTGAGAAGAGAGAGTGATCCCCCCACCCAGTTAGAGTCCGGGCCTGGGCAGAAGAAATTGAAGCCTGGGCCTGGACACGCGATGGTGAGAAGAGAGAGTGATCCCCCCACCCAGTTAGAGTCCGGGCCTGGGCAGAAGAAATTGAAGCCTGGGCCTGGACACGCCATGGTGAAGAGAGAGAGTGATCCCCCCTCCCAGTTAGAGTCCGGGCCTGGGCAGAAGAAATTGAAGCCTGGGCCTGGACACGCGATGGTGAGAAGAGAGAGTGATCCCCCCACCCAGTTAGAGTCCGGGCCTGGGCAGAAGAAATTGGAGCCTGGGCCTGGACACGCCATGGTGAAGGAGAGTCAGAGGGATCTCCCCCCAATAAGAGTCCGGGCCTGGGCAGAAGAAATCGAAGCCTGGGCATGGACACGCGATGGTGAAGGTGCGAGAGAGTGATCCCTCCTCCCAGTTAGAGTCCGGGCCTGGGCAGAAGAAATTGGAGCCTGGGCCTGGACACGCGATGGTGAAGAGAGAGAGTGATCCCCCCTCCCAGTTAGAGTCCGGGCCTGGGCAGAAGAAATTGAAGCCTGGGCCTGGACACGCGATGGTGAAGAGAGAGACTGATCCCCCCACCCAGTTAGAGTCCGGGCCTGGGCAGAAGAAATTGGAGCCTGGGCCTGGACACGCGATGGTGAAGAGAGAGAGTGATCCCCCCACCCAGTTAGAGTCCGGGCCTGGGCAGAAGAAATTGAAGCCTGGGCCTGGACACACGATGGTGAGAAGAGAGAGTGATCCCCCCACCCAGTTAGAGTCCGGGCCTGGGCAGAAGAAATTGAAGCCTGGGCCTGGACACGCGATGTTGAAGGAGAGAGAGAGTGATCCCCCCTCCCAGTTAGAGTCCGGGCCTGGGCAGAAAAAAATTGAAGCCTGGGCCTGGACACGCGATGTTGAAGGAGAGAGAGAGTGATCCCCCCACCCAGTTAGAGTCCGGGCCTGGGCAGAAGAAATTGGAGCCTGGGCCTGGACACGCGATGGTGAGAAGAGAGAGTGATCCCCCCTCCCAGTTAGAGTCCGGGCCTGGGCAGAAGAAATTGAAGCCTGGGCCTGGACACGCGATGGTGAAGAGAGAGAGTGATCCCCCCACCCAGTTAGAGTCCGGGCCTGGGCAGAAGAAATTGAAGCCTGGGCCTGGACATGCGATGGTGAGAAGAGAGAGTGATCCCCCCACCCAGTTAGAGTCCGGGCCTGGGCAGAAGAAATTGAAGCCTGGGCCTGGACATGCGATGGTGAGAAGAGAGAGTGATCCCCCCACCCAGTTAGAGTCCGGGCCTGGGCAGAAGAAATTGGAGCCTGGGCCTGGACACGCGGTGGTGAAGGAGAGAGAGAGTGATCCCCCCTCCCAGTTAGAGTCCGGGCCTGGGCAGAAGAAATTGAAGCCTGGGCCTGGACATGCGATGGTGAGAAGAGAGAGTGATCCCCCCACCCAGTTAGAGTCCGGGCCTGGGCAGAAGAAATTGAAGCCTGGGCCTGGACATGCGATGGTGAGAAGAGAGAGTGATCCCCCCACCCAGTTAGAGTCCGGGCCTGGGCAGAAGAAATTGGAGCCTGGGCCTGGACACGCGATGGTGAAGAGAGAGAGTGATCCCCCCTCCCAGTTAGAGTCCGGGCCTGGGCAGAAGAAATTGAAGCCTGGGCCTGGACATGCGATGGTGAGAAGAGAGAGTGATCCCCCCACCCAGTTAGAGTCCGGGCCTGGGCAGAAGAAATTGAAGCCTGGGCCTGGACACGCGATGGTGAAGGAGAGAGAGAGTGATCACCCCACCCAGTTAGAGTCCGGGCCTGGGCAGAAGAAATTGGAGCCTGGGCCTGGACACGCGATGGTGAAGGAGAGAGAGAGTGATCACCCCACCCAGTTAGAGTCCGGGCCTGGGCAAAAGAAATTGAAGCCTGGGCCTGGACACGCGATGGTGAAGGAGAGAGAGAGTGATCCCCCCTCCCAGTTAGAGTCCGGGCCTGGGCAGAAGAAATTGGAGCCTGGGCCTGGACACGCGATGGTGAAGGAGAGAGAGAGTGATCCCCCCACCCAGTTAGAGTCCGGGCCTGGGCAGAAGAAATTGGAGCCTGGGCCTGGGCACGCGATGGTGAAGGAGAGAGAGAGTGATCCCCCCACCCAGTTAGAGTCCGGGCCTGGGCAGAAGAAATTGAAGCCTGGGCAGAAGAAATTGAAGCCTGGGCCTGGACACACGATGGTGAAGAGAGACAGAGTGATCCCCCACCCAGTTAGAGTCCGGGCCTGGGCAGAAGAAATTGAAGCCTGGGCCTGGACACACGATGGTAAAGAGAGAGAGAGTGATCCCCCCACCCAGTTAGAGTCCGGGCCTGGGCAGAAGAAATTGAAGCCTGGGCCTGGACACACGATGGTAAAGAGAGAGAGAGTGATCCCCCCACCCAGTTAGAGTCCGGGCCTGGGCAGAAGAAATTGAAGCCTGGGCCTGGACACGCGATGGTGAAGAGAGACAGAGTGATCCCCACCCTAGTTAGAGTCCGGGCCTGGGAAGAAGAAATTGAAGCCTGGGTCTGGACACGCGATGGTGAGAAGAGAGAGTGATCCCCCCACCCAGTTAGAGTCCGGGCCTGGGCAGAAGAAATTGAAGCCTGGGCCTGGACATGCGATGGTGAGAAGAGAGAGTGATCCCCCCACCCAGTTAGAGTCCGGGCCTGGGCAGAAGAAATTGAAGCCTGGGCCTGGACATGCGATGGTGAGAAGAGAGAGTGATCCCCCCACCCAGTTAGAGTCCGGGCCTGGGCAGAAGAAATTGAAGCCTGGGCCTGGACACGCGATGGTGAAGGAGAGAGAGAGTGATCCCCCCTCCCAGTTAGAGTCCGGGCCTGGGCAGAAGAAATTGGAGCCTGGGCCTGGACATGCGATGGTGAAGGAGAGACAGAGTGTTCCCCCCTCCCAGTTAGAGTCCGGGCCTGGGCAGAAAAAAAAAAAAAGCCTGGGCCTGGACACACCATGGTGAAGGAGAGTCAGAGGGATCTCCCCCCAATTAGAGTCCGGGCCTGGGCAGAAGAAATTGAAGCCTGGGCCTGGACACGCGATGGTGAAGAGAGAGAGTGATCCCCCCTCCCAGTTAGAGTCCGGGCCTGGGCAGAAGAAATTGAAGCCTGGGCCTGGACACGCAATGGTGAAGAGAGAGATTGATCCCCCCTCCCAGTTAGAGTCCGGGCCTGGGCAGAAGAAATTGAAGCCTGGGCCTGGACACACGATGGTGAAGGAGAGTCAGAGTGATCCCCCCTCCCAGTTAGAGTCCGGGCCTGGGCAGAAGAAATTGAAGCCTGGGTCTGGACATGCGATGGTGAGAAGAGAGAGTGATCCCCCCACCCAGTTAGAGTCCGGGCCTGGGCAGAAGAAATTGAAGCCTGGGCCTGGACACGCGATGGTGAAGGAGAGAGAGAGTGATCCCCCCACCCAGTTAGAGTCCGGGCCTGGGCAGAAGAAATTGAAGCCTGGGTCTGGACACGCGATGGTGAAGAGAGAGAGTGATCCCCCCACCCAGTTAGAGTCCGGGCCTGGGCAGAAGAAATTGGAGCCTGGGCCTGGACACGCGATGGTGAGAAGAGAGAGTGATCCCCCCTCCCAGTTAGAGTCCGGGCCTGGGCAGAAGAAATTGAAGCCTGGGCCTGGACACGCGATGGTGAAGAGAGAGAGTGATCCCCCCACCCAGTTAGAGTCCGGGCCTGGGCAGAAGAAATTGAAGCCTGGGCCTGGACATGCGATGGTGAGAAGAGAGAGTGATCCCCCCACCCAGTTAGAGTCCGGGCCTGGGCAGAAGAAATTGGAGCCTGGGCCTGGACACGCGATGGTGAAGGAGAGAGAGAGTGATCCCCCCTCCCAGTTAGAGTCCGGGCCTGGGCAGAAGAAATTGGAGCCTGGGCCTGGACACGCGATGGTGAAGAGAGAGAGTGATCCACCCTCCCAGTTAGAGTCCGGGCCTGGGCAGAAGAAATTGGAGCCTGGGCCTGGACACGCGATGGTGAAGAGAGAGAGTGATCCCCCCTCCCAGTTAGAGTCCGGGCCTGGGCAGAAGAAATTGAAGCCTGGGCCTGGACATGCGATGGTGAGAAGAGAGAGTGATCCCCCCACCCAGTTAGAGTCCGGGCCTGGGCAGAAGAAATTGAAGCCTGGGCCTGGACACGCGATGGTGAAGGAGAGAGAGAGTGATCACCCCACCCAGTTAGAGTCCGGGCCTGGGCAGAAGAAATTGGAGCCTGGGCCTGGACACGCGATGGTGAAGGAGAGAGAGAGTGATCACCCCACCCAGTTAGAGTCCGGGCCTGGGCAAAAGAAATTGAAGCCTGGGCCTGGACACGCGATGGTGAAGGAGAGAGAGAGTGATCCCCCCTCCCAGTTAGAGTCCGGGCCTGGGCAGAAGAAATTGGAGCCTGGGCCTGGACACGAGATGGTGAAGGAGAGAGAGAGTGATCCCCCCACCCAGTTAGAGTCCGGGCCTGGGCAGAAGAAATTGGAGCCTGGGCCTGGACACGCGATGGTGAAGAGAGAGAGTGATCCCCCCTCCCAGTTAGAGTCCGGGCCTGGGCAGAAGAAATTGAAGCCTGGGCCTGGACACGCGATGGTGAAGGAGAGAGAGAGTGATCCCCCCACCCAGTTAGAGTCCGGGCCTGGGCAGAAGAAATTGGAGCCTGGGCCTGGACACGCGATGGTGAAGGAGAGAGAGAGTGATCCCCCCACCCAGTTAGAGTCCGGGCCTGGGCAGAAGAAATTGAAGCCTGGGCAGAAGAAATTGAATCCTGGGCCTGGACACACGATGGTGAAGAGAGACAGAGTGATCCCCCACCCAGTTAGAGTCCGGGCCTGGGCAGAAGAAATTGAAGCCTGGGCCTGGACACGCGATGGTGAAGAGAGAGAGAGAGTGATCCCCCTCCCAGTTAGAGTCCGGGCCTGGGCAGAAGAAATTGAAGCCTGGGCAGAAGAAATTGAAGCCTGGACCTGGACACATGATGGTGAAGGAGAGAGAGAGTGATCCCCCCTCCCAGTTAGAGTCCGGGCCTGGGCAGAAGAAATTGAAGCCTGGGCAGAAGAAATTGAAGCCTGGACCTGGACACATGATGGTGAAGAGAGACAGAGTGATCCCCCACCCAGTTAGAGTCCGGGCCTGGGCAGAAGAAAATTGAAGCCTGGGCCTGGACATGCGATGGTGAAGGAGAGACAGAGTGTTCCCCCCTCCCAGTTAGAGTCCGGGCCTGGGCAGAAGAAATTGGAGCCTGGGCCTGGACATGCGATGGTGAAGGAGAGACAGAGTGTTCCCCCCTCCCAGTTAGAGTCTGGGCCTGGGCAGAAAAAAATTGAAGCCTGGGCCTGGACATGCGATGGTGAAGGAGAGACAGAGTGTTCCCCCCTCCCAGTTAGAGTCCGGGCCTGGGCAGAAGAAATTGGAGCCTGGGCCTGGACACGCGATGGTGAAGAGAGAGTGATCCCCCCACCCAGTTAGAGTCCGGGCCTGGGCAGAAGAAATTGGAGCCTGGGCCTGGACATGCGATGGTGAGAAGAGAGAGTGATTCCCCCACCCAGTTAGAATCCGGGCCTCGGCAAAAGAAATTGAAGCCTGGGCCTGGACACGCGATGGTGAAGGAGAGAGAGAGTGATCCCCCCTCCCAGTTAGAGTCCGGGCCTGGGCCGAAGAAACTGAAGCCTGGGCCTGGACACGCGATGGTGAAGGAGAGTCAGAGTGATCCCCCCACCCAGTTAGAGTCCGGGCCTGGGCAGAAGAAATTGAAGCCTGGGTCTGGACACGCGATGGTGAGAAGAGAGAGTGATCCCCCCTCCCAGTTAGAGTCCGGGCCTGGGCAGAAGAAATTGAAGCCTGGGCCTGGACACGCGATGGTGAAGGAGAGAGAGTGATCCCCCACCCAGTTAGAGTCCGGGCCTGGGCAGAAGAAATTGAAGCCTGGGCCTGGACACACGATGGTAAAGAGAGAGAGAGTGATCCCCCACCCAGTTAGAGTCCGGGCCTGGGCAGAAGAAATTGAAGCCTGGGCCTGGACACGCGATGGTGAGAAGAGAGAGTGATCCCCCCACCCAGTTAGAGTCCGGGCCTGGGCAGAAGAAATTGAAGCCTGGGCCTGGACACGCGATGTTGAAGGAGAGAGAGAGTGATCCCCCCTCCCAGTTAGAGTCCGGGCCTGGGCAGAAGAAATTGAAGCCTGGGCCTGGACATGCGATGGTGAAGGAGAGACAGAGTGTTCCCCCCTCCCAGTTAGAGTCCGGGCCTGGGCAGAAGAAATTGGAGCCTGGGCCTGGACACGCGATGGTGAAGAGAGAGAGTGATCCCCCCTCCCAGTTAGAGTCCGGGCCTGGGCAGAAGAAATTGAAGCCTGGGCCTGGACACGCGATGGTGAGAAGAGAGAGTGATCCCCCCACCCAGTTAGAGTCCGGGCCTGGGCAGAAGAAATTGAAGCCTGGGCCTGGACACGCGATGTTGAAGGAGAGAGAGAGTGATCCCCCCTCCCAGTTAGAGTCCGGGCCTGGGCAGAAGAAATTGAAGCCTGGGCCTGGACATGCGATGGTGAAGGAGAGACAGAGTGTTCCCCCCTCCCAGTTAGAGTCCGGGCCTGGGCAGAAGAAATTGAAGCCTGGGCCTGGACACGCGATGTTGAAGGAGAGAGAGAGTGATCCCCCCTCCCAGTTAGAGTCCGGGCCTGGGCAGAAGAAATTGAAGCCTGGGCCTGGACACGCGATGGTGAAGAGAGAGAGTGATCCCCCCTCCCAGTTAGAGTCCGGGCCTGGGCAGAAGAAATTGAAGCCTGGGTCTGGACATGCGATGGTGAGAAGAGAGAGTGATCCCCCCACCCAGTTAGAGTCCGGGCCTGGGCAGAAGAAATTGAAGCCTGGGCCTGGACAAGCGATGGTGAGAAGAGAGAGTGATCCCCCCACCCAGTTAGAGTCCGGGCCTGGGCAGAAGAAATTGAAGCCTGGGCCTGCACACACGATGGTGAGAAGAGAGAGTGATCCCCCCACCCAGTTAGAGTCCGGGCCTGGGCAGAAGAAATTGAAGCCTGGGCCTGGACACGCGATGGTGAAGAGAGAGAGTGATCCCCCCTCCCAGTTAGAGTCCGGGCCTGGGCAGAAGAAATTGAAGCCTGGGCCTGGACATGCGATGGTGAAGAGAGAGAGTGATCCCCCCACCCAGTTAGAGTCCGGGCCTGGGCAGAAGAAATTGAAGCCTGGGCCTGGACATGCGATGGTGAGAAGAGAGAGTGATCCCCCCACCCAGTTAGAGTCCGGGCCTGGGCAGAAGAAATTGGAGCCTGGGCCTGGACACGCGATGGTGAAGAGAGACAGAGTGATCCCCCCACCCAGTTAGAGTCCGGGCCTGGGCAGAAGAAATTGGAGCCTGGGCCTGGACACGCGATGGTGAGAAGAGAGAGTGATCCCCCCACCCAGTTAGAGTCCGGGCCTGGGCAGAAGAAATTGGAGCCTGGGCCTGGACACGCGATGGTGAAGGAGAGAGAGAGTGATCCCCCCACCCAGTTAGAGTCCGGGCCTGAGCAGAAGAAATTGAAGCCTGGGCCTGGACACACGATGGTGAGAAGAGAGAGTGATCCCCCCACCCAGTTAGAGTCCGGGCCTGGGCAGAAGAAATTGGAGCCTGGGCCTGGACACGCTATGGTGAAGGAGAGAGAGAGTGATCCCCCCACCCAGTTAGAGTCCGGGCCTAGGCAGAAGAAATTGATGCCTGGGCAGAAGAAATTGAAGCCTGGGCCTGGACACGCGATGGTGAAGGAGAGACAGAGTGATCCCCCACCCAGTTAGAGTCCGGGCCTGGGCAGAAGAAATTGGAGCCTGGGCCTGGACACGCGATGGTGAAGGAGAGACAGAGTGATCCCCCACCCAGTTAGAGTCCGGGCCTGGGAAGAAGAAATTGAAGCCTGGGCCTGAACACGCGATGGTGAAGAGAGACAGAGTGATCCCCCCACCCAGTTAGAGTCCGGGCCTGGGCAGAAGAAATTGAAGCCTGGGCCTGGACACGCGATGGTGAAGGAGAGACAGAGTGTTCCCCCCTCCCAGTTAGAGTCCGGGCCTGGGCAGAAGAAATTGAAGCCTGGGCCTGGACACGCGATGTTGAAGGAGAGAGAGAGTGATCCCCCCTCCCAGTTAGAGTCCGGGCCTGGGCAGAAGAAATTGGAGCCTGGGCCTGGACACGCGATGGTGAAGAGAGAGAGTGATCCCCCCTCCCAGTTAGAGTCCGGGCCTGGGCAGAAGAAATTGAAGCCTGGGCCTGGACACGCGATGGTGAAGAGAGAGAGTGATCCCCCCACCCAGTTAGAGTCCGGGCCTGGGCAGAAGAAATTGAAGCCTGGGCCTGGACACACGATGGTGAAGGAGAGAGAGAGTGATCCCCCCACCCAGTTAGAGTCCGGGCCTGGGCAGAAGAAATTGAAGCCTGGGCCTGGACACGCGATGGTGAAGAGAGAGAGTGATCCCCCCACCCAGTTAGAGTCCGGGCCTGGGCAGAAGAAATTGAAGCCTGGGCCTGGACATGCGATGGTGAGAAGAGAGAGTGATCCCCCCTCCCAGTTAGAGTCCGGGCCTGGGCAGAAGAAATTGAAGCCTGGGCCTGGACACGCGATGGTGAAGGAGAGACAGAGTGATCCCCCCTCCCAGTTAGAGTCCGGGCCTGGGCAGAAAAAAAATTGAAGCCTGGGCCTGGACACGCGATGGTGAAGGAGAGACAGAGTGATCCCCCCTCCCAGTTAGAGTCCGGGCCTGGGCAGAAAAAAAATTGAAGCCTGGGCCTGGACACGCGATGGTGAAGAGAGAGAGTGATCCCCCCACCCAGTTAGAGTCCGGGCATGGGCAGAAGAAATTGAAGCCTGGGCCTGGACACGCGATGGTGAAGAGAGAGAGTGATCCCCCCACCCAGTTAGAGTCTGGGCCTGGGCAGAAGAAATTGAAGCCTGGGCCTGGACACGCGATGGTGAAGAGAGAGAGTGATCCCCCCACCCAGTTAGAGTCCGGGCCTGGGCAGAAGAAATTGAAGCCTGGGCCTGGACACGCGATGGTGAAGAGAGAGATTGATCCCCCCACCCAGTTAGAGTCCGGGCCTGGGCAGAAGAAATTGAAGCCTGGGCCTGGACACGCGATGGTGAAGGAGAGACAGAGTGATCCCCCACCCAGTTAGAGTCCGGGCCTGGGCAGAAAAAAAATTGAAGCCTGGGCCTGGACACGCGATGGTGAAGAGAGAGATTGATCCCCCCACCCAGTTAGAGTCCGGGCCTGGGCAGAAGAAATTAAAGCCTGGGCCTGGACACGTGATGGTGAAGAGAGAGAGTGATCCCCCCACCCAGTTAGAGTCCGGGCCTGGGTAGAAGAAATTGAAGCCTGGGCCTGGACACGCGATGGTGCAGAGAGAGAGTGATCCCCCCACCCAGTTAGAGTCCGGGCCTGGGCAGAAGAAATTGGAGCCTGGGCCTGGACACGCGATGGTGAAGGAGAGACAGAGTGATCCCCAACCCCAGTTAGAGTCCGGGCCTGGGCAGAAGAAATTGAAGCCTGGGCCTGGACACGCGATGGTGAAGAGAGAGAGTGATCCCCCCACCCAGTTAGAGTCCGGGCCTGGGCAGAAGAAATTGAAGCCTGGGCCTGGACACGCGATGGTGAAGGAGAGAGAGAGTGATCCCCCCTCCCAGTTAGAGTCCGGGCCTGGGCAGAAGAAATTGAAGCCTGGGCCTGGACACGCGATGGTGAAGAGAGAGAGTGATCCCCCCTCCCAGTTAGAGTCCGGGCCTGGGCAGAAGAAATTGAAGCCTGGGCCTGGACACGCGATGGTGAAGGAGAGAGTGATCCCCCCACCCAGTTAGAGTCCGGGCCTGGGCAGAAGAAATTGAAGCCTGGGCCTGGACATGCGATGGTGAGAAGAGAGAGTGATCCCCCCTCCCAATAAGAGTCCGGGCCTGGGCAGAAGAAATTGAAGCCTGGGCCTGGACACGCGATGGTGAAGGAGAGACAGAGTGATCCCCCCTCCCAGTTAGAGTCCGGGCCTGGGCAGAAAAAAAATTGAAGCCTGGGCCTGGACACGCGATGGTGAAGAGAGAGATTGATCCCCCCACCCAGTTAGAGTCCGGGCCTGGGCAGAAGAAATTGAAGCCTGGGCCTGGACACGCGATGGTGAAGAGAGAGATTGATCCCCCCACCCAGTTAGAGTCCGGGCCTGGGCAGAAGAAATTGAAGCCTGGGCCTGGACACGCGATGGTGAAGAGAGAGATTGATCCCCCCACCCAGTTAGAGTCCGGGCCTGGGCAGAAGAAATTGAAGCCTGGGCCTGGACACGCGATGGTGAAGGAGAGAGAGAGTGATCCCCCCTCCCAGTTAGAGTCCGGGCCTGGGCAGAAGAAATTGAAGCCTGGTCCTGGACACGCGATGGTGAAGGAGAGAGAGAGTGATCCCCCCTCCCAGTTAGAGTCCGGGCCTGGGCAGAAGAAATTGAAGCCTGGGCCTGGACACGCGATGGTGCAGAGAGAGAGTGATCCCCCCACCCAGTTAGAGTCCGGGCCTGGGCAGAAGAAATTGGAGCCTGGGCCTGGACACGCGATGGTGAAGGAGAGACAGAGTGATCCCCAACCCCAGTTAGAGTCCGGGCCTGGGCAGAAGAAATTGAAGCCTGGGCCTGGACACGCGATGGTGAAGGAGAGAGAGAGTGATCCCCCCTCCCAGTTAGAGCCGGGCCTGGGCAGAAGAAATTGAGGCCTGGGCCTGGACACACGATGGTGAAGAAGAGAGAGTGATCCCCCCACCCAGTTAGAATCCGTGCCTGGGCAGAAGAAATTGAAGCCTGGGCCTGGACACGCGATGGTGAAGAGAGAGAGTGATCCTCCCTCCCAGTTAGAGTCCGGGCCTGGACAGAAGAAATTGAAGCCTGGTCCTGGACACGCGATGGTGAAGGAGAGACAGAGTGATCCCCAACACCAGTTAGAGTCCGGGCCTGGGCAGAAAAAAAATTGAAGCCTGGGCCTGGACACACGATGGTGAAGAGAGAGAGTGATCCCCCCACCCAGTTAGAGTCCGGGCCTGGGCAGAAGACATTGAAGCCTGGGCCTGGACACGCGATGGTGAAGAGAGAGAGTGATCCCCCCTCCCAGTTAGAGTCCGGGCCTGGGCAGAAGAAATTGAAGCCTGGGCCTGGACACACGATGGTGAGAAGAGAGAGTGATCCCCCCTCCCAGTTAGAGTCCGGGCCTGGGCAGAAGAAATTGAAGCCTGGGCCTGGACACGCGATGGTGAAGAGAGAGAGTGATCCCCCCACCCAGTTAGAGTCCGGGCCTGGGCAGAAGAAATTGAAGCCTGGGCCTGGACACGCGATGGTGAAGGAGAGAGTGATCCCCCCTCCCAGTTAGAGTCCGGGCCTGGGCAGAAGAAATTGAAGCCTGGGCCTGGACACACGATGGTGAGAAGAGAGAGTGATCCCCCCTCCCAGTTAGAGTCCGGGCCTGGGCAGAAGAAATTGAAGCCTGGGCCTGGACACACGATGGTGAAGGAGAGAGAGAGTGATCCCCCCACCCAGTTAGAGTCCGGGCCTGGGCAGAAGAAATTGAAGCCTGGGCCTGGACACGCGATGGTGAAGAGAGAGAGTGATCCCCCCACCCAGTTAGAGTCCGGGCCTGGGCAGAAGAAATTGAAGCCTGGGCCTGGACATGCGATGGTGAGAAGAGAGAGTGATCCCCCCTCCCAGTTAGAGTCCGGGCCTGGGCAGAAGAAATTGAAGCCTGGGCCTGGACACGCGATGGTGAAGGAGAGACAGAGTGATCCCCCCTCCCAGTTAGAGTCCGGGCCTGGGCAGAAAAAAAATTGAAGCCTGGGCCTGGACACGCGATGGTGAAGAGAGAGATTGATCCCCCCACCCAGTTAGAGTCCGGGCCTGGGCAGAAGAAATTGAAGCCTGGGCCTGGACACGCGATGGTGAAGAGAGAGATTGATCCCCCCACCCAGTTAGAGTCCGGGCCTGGGCAGAAGAAATTGAAGCCTGGGCCTGGACACGCGATGGTGAAGAGAGAGAGTGATCCCCCCACCCAGTTAGAGTCCGGGCCTGGGCAGAAGAAATTGAAGCCTGGGCCTGGACACACGATGGTGAGAAGAGAGAGTGATCCCCCCTCCCAGTTAGAGTCCGGGCCTGGGCAGAAGAAATTGAAGCCTGGGCCTGGACACACGATGGTGAAGGAGAGAGAGAGTGATCCCCCCACCCAGTTAGAGTCCGGGCCTGGGCAGAAGAAATTGAAGCCTGGTCCTGGACACACGATGGTGAAGGAGAGACAGAGTGATCCCCAACACCAGTTAGAGTCCGGGCCTGGGCAGAAGAAATTGAAGCCTGGGCCTGGACACGCGATGGTGAAGAGAGAGAGTGATCCCCCACCCAGTTAGAGTCCGGGCCTGGGCAGAAAAAAAATTGAAGCCTGGGCCTGGACACGCGATGGTGAAGGAGAGACAGAGTGATCCCCCACCCAGTTAGAGTCCGGGCCTGGGCAGAAAAAAAATTGAAGCCTGGGCCTGGACACGCGATGGTGAAGAGAGAGATTGATCCCCCCACCCAGTTAGAGTCCGGGCCTGGGCAGAAGAAATTAAAGCCTGGGCCTGGACACGTGATGGTGAAGAGAGAGAGTGATCCCCCCACCCAGTTAGAGTCCGGGCCTGGGTAGAAGAAATTGAAGCCTGGGCCTGGACACGCGATGGTGCAGAGAGAGAGTGATCCCCCCACCCAGTTAGAGTCCGGGCCTGGGCAGAAGAAATTGGAGCCTGGGCCTGGACACGCGATGGTGAAGGAGAGACAGAGTGATCCCCAACCCCAGTTAGAGTCCGGGCCTGGGCAGAAGAAATTGAAGCCTGGACACGCGATGGTGAAGGAGAGAGAGAGTGATCCCCCCACCCAGTTAGAGTCCGGGCCTGGGCAGAAGAAATTGAGGCCTGGGCCTGGACACGCCATGGTGAAGGAGAGTCAGAGGGATCTCCCCCCAATAAGAGTCCGGGCCTGGGCAGAAGAAATCGAAGCCTGGGCCTGGACACGCGATGGTGAAGGAGAGAGAGAGTGATTCCCCCTCCCAGTTAGAGTCCGGGCCTGGGCAGAAGAAATTGAAGCCTGGGCCTGGACACGCGATGGTGAAGGAGAGACAGAGTGATCCCCCCACCCAGTTAGAGTCCGGGCCTGGGCAGAAGAAATCGAAGCCTGGGCCTGGACACGCAATGGTGAAGGAGAGTCAAAGTGATCCCACTAATTAGAGTCCGGGCCTGGGTAGAAGAAATTGAAGCCTGGGCCTGGACACGCGATGGTGAAGGAGAGAGAGAGTGATCCCCCCACCCAGTTAGAGTCCGGGCCTGGGCAGAAGAAATTGAAGCCTGGGCCTGGACACGCGATGGTGAAGGAGAGAGAGAGTGATCCCCCCACCCAGTTAGAGTCCGGGCCTGGGCAGAAGAAATTGAAGCCTGGGCCTGGACACGCGATGGTGAAGGAGAGACAGAGTGATCCCCAACCCCAGTTAGAGTCCGGGCCTGGGCAGAAGAAATTGAGGCCTGGGCCTGGACACGCGATGGTGAAGGAGAGTCAGAGGGATCTCCCCCCAATAAGAGTCCGGGCCTGGGCAGAAGAAATTGAAGCCTGGGCCTGGACACGCGATGGTGAAGAGAGAGAGAGAGTGATCCCCCCACCCAGTTAGAGTCCGGGCCTGGGTAGAAGAAATTGAAGCCTGGGCCTGGACACGCAATGGTGAAGGAGAGTCAAAGTGATCCCACTAATTAGAGTCCGGGCCTGGGTAGAAGAAATTGAAGCCTGGGCCTGGACACGCGATGGTGAAGGAGAGAGAGAGTGATCCCACTAATTAGAGTCCGGGCCTGGGCAGAAGAAATTGAAGCCTGGGCCTGGACACGCGATGGTGAAGGAGAGACAGAGTGATCCCCCACCCAGTTAGAGTCCGGGCCTGGGCAGAAGAAATTGAAGCCTGGGCCCTGACACGCGATGGTGAAGAGAGAGAGAGAGTGATCCCCAACCCCAGTTAGAGTCCGGGCCTGGGCAGAAGAAACTGAAGCCTGGGCCTGGACACGCGATGGTGAAGGAGAGAGAGAGTGATCCCCCCACCCAGTTAGAGTCCGGGCCTGGGCAGAAGAAACTGAAGCCTGGGCCTGGACACGCGATGGTGAAGGAGAGACAGAGTGATCCCACTAACTAGAGTCCGGGCCTGGGCAAAAGAAATTGAAGCCTGGGCCTGGACACGCGATGGTGAAGAGAGAGAGTGATCCCCCCTCCCAATTAGAGTCCGGGCCTGGGCAGAAGAAATTGAAGCCTGGGCCTGGACACGCGATGGTGAAGGAGAGACAGAGTGATCCCACAAATTAGAGTCCGGGCCTGGGTAGAAGGAATTGAAGCCTGGGCCTGGACACGCGATGGTGAAGGAGAGTCAAAGTGATCCCACTAATTATAGTCCGGGCCTGGGTAGAAGAAATTGAAGCCTGGGCCTGGACACGCGATGGTGAAGGAGAGACAGAGTGATCCCACAAATTAGAGTCCGGGCCTGGGCAGAAGAAATTGAAGCCTGGGCCTGGACACGCGATGGTGAAGGAGAGACAGAGTGATCCCCCCACCCAGTTAGAGTCCGGGCCTGGGCAGAAGATATTGAAGCCTGGGCCTGGACACGTGATGGTGAAGGAGAGTCAAAGTGATCCCCCCACCCAGTTAGAGTCCGGGCCTAGGTAGAAGAAATTGAAGCCTGGGCCTGGACACGCGATGGTGAGAGGAGAGAGTGATCCCCCCTCCCAGTTAGAGTCCGGGCCTGGGCTGATGAAATTGAAGCCTGCGCCTGGACACACGATGGTGAAGGAGAGACAGAGTGATCCCCCCACCCAGTTAGAGTCCGGGCCTGGGCAGAAGAAATTGAAGCCTGGGCCTGGACACGCGATGGTGAAGGAGAGACAGAGTGATCCCCCCACCCAGTTAGAGTCCGGGCCTGGGCTGATGAAATTGAAGCCTGGGCCTGGACACGCGATGGTGAAGGAGAGTCAAAGTGATCCCACTAATTATAGTCCGGGCCTGGGTAGAAGAAATTGAAGCCTGGGCCTGGACACGCGATGGTGAAGAGAGAGAGTGATCCCCCCACCCAGTTAGAGTCCGGGCCTGGGCAGAAAAAAAAAAAGCCTGGGCCTGGACACACGATGGTGAAGGAGAGACAGAGTGATCCCCCCACCCAGTTAGAGTCCGGGCCTGGGCCGAAGAAATTGAAGCCTGGGCCTGGACAGGCGATGGTGAAGGAGAGAGAGTGATCCCCCCACCCAGTTAGAGTCCGGGCCTGGGCAGAAGAAATTGAAGCCTGGGCCTGGACACGCGATGGTGAAGAGAGAGAGTGATCCCCCCACCCAGTTAGAGTCCGGGCCTGGGCAGAAGAAATTGAAGCCTGGGCCTGGACACGCGATGGTGAAGAGAGAGAGTGATCCCCCCTCCCAGTTAGAGTCCGGGCCTGGGCAGAAGAAATTGAAGCCTGGGCCTGGACACGCGATGGTGAAGAGAGAGAGTGATCCCCCCACCCAGTTAGAGTCCGGGCCTGGGCAGAAGAAATTGAAGCCTGGGCCTGGACACGCGATGGTGAAGAGAGAGAGTGATCCCCCCTCCCAGTTAGAGTCCGGGCCTGGGCAGAAGAAATTGAAGCCTGGGCCTGGACACACGATGGTGAGAAGAGAGAGTGATCCCCCCTCCCAGTTAGAGTCCGGGCCTGGGCAGAAGAAATTGAAGCCTGGGCCTGGACAGGCGATGGTGAAGAGAGAGAGTGATCCCCCCACCCAGTTAGAGTCCGGGCCTGGGCAGAAGAAATTGAAGCCTGGGCCTGGACACGCGATGGTGAAGGAGAGAGTGATCCCCCCTCCCAGTTAGAGTCCGGGCCTGGGCAGAAGAAATTGAAGCCTGGGCCTGGACACACGATGGTGAGAAGAGAGAGTGATCCCCCCTCCCAGTTAGAGTCCGGGCCTGGGCAGAAGAAATTGAAGCCTGGGCCTGGACACACGATGGTGAAGAGAGAGAGTGATCCCCCCACCCAGTTAGAGTCCGGGCCTGGGCAGAAGAAATTGAAGCCTGGGCCTGGACATGCGATGGTGAGAAGAGAGAGTGATCCCCCCTCCCAGTTAGAGTCCGGGCCTGGGCAGAAGAAATTGAAGCCTGGGCCTGGACACGCGATGGTGAAGGAGAGACAGAGTGATCCCCCCTCCCAGTTAGAGTCCGGGCCTGGGCAGAAAAAAAATTGAAGCCTGGGCCTGGACACGCGATGGTGAAGAGAGAGATTGATCCCCCCACCCAGTTAGAGTCCGGGCCTGGGCAGAAGAAATTGAAGCCTGGGCCTGGACACGCGATGGTGAAGAGAGAGATTGATCCCCCCACCCAGTTAGAGTCCGGGCCTGGGCAGAAGAAATTGAAGCCTGGGCCTGGACACGCGATGGTGAAGAGAGAGAGTGATCCCCCCACCCAGTTAGAGTCCGGGCCTGGGCAGAAGAAATTGAAGCCTGGGCCTGGACACGCGATGGTGAAGAGAGAGAGTGATCCCCCCACCCAGTTAGAGTCCGGGCCTAGGTAGAAGAAATTGAAGCCTGGGCCTGGACACGCGATGGTGAAGAGAGAGCGTGATCCCCCCACCCAGTTAGATTCCGGGCCTAGGTAGAAGAAATTGAAGCCTGGGCCTGGACACGCGATGGTGAAGAGAGAGAGTGATCACCCCACCCAGTTAGAGTCCGGGCCTGGGCAGAAGAAATTGAAGCCTGGGCCTGGACACGCGATGGTGAAGGAGAGACAGAGTGATCCGCAACCCAGTTAGAGTCCGGGCCTGGGCAGAAAAAAAATTGAAGCCTGGGCCTGGACACGCGATGGTGAAGAGAGAGAGTGATCCCCCCACCCAGTTAGAGTCCGGGCCTGGGCAGAAGAAATTGGAGCCTGGGCCTGGACACGCGATGGTGAAGGAGAGACAGAGTGATCCGCAACCCCAGTTAGAGTCCGGGCCTGGGCAGAAGAAATTGAAGCCTGGGCCTGGACACGCGATGGTGAAGGAGAGAGAGAGTGATCCCCCCACCCAGTTAGAGTCCGGGCCTGGGCAGAAGAAATTGAGGCCTGGGCCTGGGCACGCGATGGTGAAGAGAGAGAGTCAAAGTAATCCTACTAATTAGAGTCCAGGCCTGGGTAAAAGAAATTGAAGCCTGGGCCTGGACACGCGATGGTGAAGAGAGACAGAGTGATCCCACTAATTAGAGTCCGGGCCTGGGCAGAAGAAATTGAAGCCTGGGCCTGGACACACGATGGTGAAGGAGAGAGAGAGTGATCCCCCCTCCCAGTTAGAGTCCGGGCCTGGGCAGAAGAAATTGAAGCCTGGGCCTGGACACGCGATGGTGAAGAGAGAGAGTGATCCCCCCACCCAGTTAGAGTCCGGGCCTGGGCAGAAGAAATTGAAGCCTGGGCCTGGACACGCGATGGTGAAGGAGAGACAGAGTGATCCTACTAATTAGAGTCCGGGCCTGGGCAGAAGAAATTGAAGCCTGGGCAGAAGAAATTGAAGCCTGGGCCTGGACACGCGATGGTGAAGGAGAGACAGAGTGATCCCCCCACCCAGTTAGAGTCCGGGCCTGGGCAGAAGAAATTGAAGCCTGGGCCTGGACACGCGATGGTGAAGGAGAGTCAGAGTGATCCCCCCACCCAGTTAGATTCCGGGCCTGGGCAGAAAAGAAAAAAAGCCTGGGCCTGGACACGCGATGGTGAAGGAGAGAGAGAGTGATCCCCCCACCCAGTTAGAGTCCGGGCCTGGGCAGAAGAAATTGAAGCCTGGGCCGGGACATGCGATGGTGAAGGAGAGACAGAGTGTTCCCCCCTCCCAGTTAGAGTCCGGGCCTGGTCAGAAAAAAATTGAAGCCTGGGCCTGGACACACGATGTTGAAGGAGAGAGAGAGTGATCCCCCCTCCCAGTTAGAGTCCGTCCTGGGCAGAAGAAATTGGAGCCTGGGCCTGGACACGCGATGGTGAAGAGAGAGACTGATCCCCCCTCCCAGTTAGAGTCCGGGCCTGGGCAGAAGAAATTGAAGCCTGGGCCTGGACACGCGATGGTGAAGAGAGAGACTGATCCCCCCACCCAGTTAGAGTCCGGGCCTGGGCAGAAGAAATTGAAGCCTGGGCCTGGACATGCGATGGTGAGAAGAGAGAGTGATCCCCCCACCCAGTTAGAGTCCGGGCCTGGGCAGAAGAAATTGAAGCCTGGGCCTGGACACGCGATGGTGAAGGAGAGGGAGAGTGATCCCCCCTCCCAGTTAGAGTCCGGGCCTGGGCAGAAAAGAAAAAAAAGCCTGGGCCTGGACACACCATGGTGAAGGAGAGTCAGAGGGATCTCCAACCAATTAGAGTCCGGGCCTGGGCAGAAGAAATTGAAGCCTGGGCCTGGACACACGATGGTGAAGAGAGACAGAGTGATCCCCCCTCCCAGTTAGAGTCCGGGCCTGGGAAGAAGAAATTGAAGCCTGGGTCTGGACATGCGATGGTGAGAAGAGAGAGTGATCCCCCCACCCAGTTAGAGTCCGGGCCTGGGCAGAAGAAATTGAAGCCTGGGTCTGGACATGCGATGGTGAGAAGAGAGAGTGATCCCCCCACCCAGTTAGAGTCCGGGCCTGGGCAGAAGAAATTGAAGCCTGGGTCTGGACATGCGATGGTGAGAAGAGAGAGTGATCCCCCCACCCAGTTAGAGTCCGGGCCTGGGCAGAAGAAATTGAAGCCTGGGCCTGGACATGCGATGGTGAAGAGAGAGATTGATCCCCCCACCCAGTTAGAGTCCGTGCCTGGGCAGAAGAAATTGAAGCCTGGGCCTGGACACGCGATGGTGAAGAGAGAGAGTGATCCCCCCACCCAGTTAGAGTCCGGGCCTGGGCAGAAGAAATTGAAGCCTGGGCCTGGACACGCGATGGTGAAGAGAGAGCGTGATCCCCCCAACCAGTTAGATTCCGGGCATGGGCAGAAGAAATTGAAGCCTGGGCCTGGACACGCGATGGTGAAGAGAAGGCGTGATCCCCCCACCCAGTTAGAGTCCGGGCCTGGGCAGAAGAAATTGAAGCCTGGTCCTGGACACATGATGGTGAAGAGAGAGAGTGATCCCCCCACGAAGTTAGATTCCGGGCATGGGCACAAGAAATTGAAGCCTGGGCCTGGACACGCGATGGTGAAGAGAAGGCGTGATCCCCCCACCCAGTTAGAGTCCGGGCCTGGGCAGAAGAAATTGAAGCCTGGGCCTGGACATGCGATGGTGAAGGAGAGACAGAGTGTTCCCCCCTCCCAGTTAGAGTCCGGGCCTGGGCAGAAGAAATTGGAGCCTGGGCCTGGACACGCGATGGTGAAGAGAGAGAGTGATCCCCCCTCCCAGTTAGAGTCCGGGCCTGGGCAGAAGAAATTGAAGCCTGGGTCTGGACATGCGATGGTGAGAAGAGAGAGTGATCCCCCCACCCAGTTAGAGTCCGGGCCTGGGCAGAAGAAATTGAAGCCTGGGCCTGGACACACGATGGTGAGAAGAGAGAGTGATCCCCCCACCCAGTTAGAGTCCGGGCCTGGGCAGAAGAAATTGAAGCCTGGGCCTGGACACGCGATGGTGAAGAGAGAGAGTGATCCCCCCTCCCAGTTAGAGTCCGGGCCTGGGCAGAAGAAATTGAAGCCTGGGCCTGGACATGCGATGGTGAAGAGAGAGAGTGATCCCCCCACCCAGTTAGAGTCCGGGCCTGGGCAGAAGAAATTGAAGCCTGGGCCTGGACATGCGATGGTGAGAAGAGAGAGTGATCCCCCCACCCAGTTAGAGTCCGGGCCTGGGCAGAAGAAATTGGAGCCTGGGCCTGGACACGCGATGGTGAAGAGAGAGAGTGATCCCCCCACCCAGTTAGAGTCCGGGCCTGGGCAGAAGAAATTGGAGCCTGGGCCTGGACACGCGATGGTGAGAAGAGAGAGTGATCCCCCCACCCAGTTAGAGTCCGGGCCTGGGCAGAAGAAATTGGAGCCTGGGCCTGGACACGCGATGGTGAAGGAGAGAGAGAGTGATCCCCCCACCCAGTTAGAGTCCGGGCCTGAGCAGAAGAAATTGAAGCCTGGGCCTGGACACACGATGGTGAGAAGAGAGAGTGATCCCCCCACCCAGTTAGAGTCCGGGCCTGGGCAGAAGAAATTGGAGCCTGGGCCTGGACACGCGATGGTGAAGGAGAGAGAGAGTGATCCCCCCACCCAGTTAGAGTCCGGGCCTAGGCAGAAGAAATTGATGCCTGGGCAGAAGAAATTGAAGCCTGGGCCTGGACACGCGATGGTGAAGGAGAGACAGAGTGATCCCCCACCCAGTTAGAGTCCGGGCCTGGGCAGAAGAAATTGGAGCCTGGGCCTGGACACGCGATGGTGAAGGAGAGACAGAGTGATCCCCCACCCAGTTAGAGTCCGGGCCTGGGAAGAAGAAATTGAAGCCTGGGCCTGGACACGCGATGGTGAAGAGAGACAGAGTGATCCCCCCACCCAGTTAGAGTCCGGGCCTGGGCAGAAGAAATTGAAGCCTGGGCCTGGACACGCGATGGTGAAGGAGAGACAGAGTGTTCCCCCCTCCCAGTTAGAGTCCGGGCCTGGGCAGAAGAAATTGAAGCCTGGGCCTGGACACGCGATGTTGAAGGAGAGAGAGAGTGATCCCCCCTCCCAGTTAGAGTCCGGGCCTGGGCAGAAGAAATTGGAGCCTGGGCCTGGACACGCGATGGTGAAGAGAGAGAGTGATCCCCCCTCCCAGTTAGAGTCCGGGCCTGGGCAGAAGAAATTGAAGCCTGGGCCTGGACACGCGATGGTGAAGAGAGAGAGTGATCCCCCCTCCCAGTTAGAGTCCGGGCCTGGGCAGAAGAAATTGAAGCCTGGGCCTGGACACGCGATGGTGAAGAGAGAGAGTGATCCCCCCTCCCAGTTAGAGTCCGGGCCTGGGCAGAAGAAATTGAAGCCTGGGCCTGGACACGCGATGGTAAAGAGAGAGAGAGTGATCCCCCCACCCAGTTAGAGTCCGGGCCTGGGCAGAAGAAATTGAAGCCTGGGCCTGGACATGCGATGGTGAGAAGAGAGAGTGATCCCCCCACCCAGTTAGAGTCCGGGCCTGGGCAGAAGAAATTGAAGCCTGGGCAGAAGAAATTGGAGCCTGGGCCTGGACACGCGATGGTGAGACGAGAGAGTGATCCCCCCACCCAGTTAGAGTCCGGGCCTGGGCAGAAGAAATTGAAGCCTGGGCCTGGACACGCGATGGTAAAGAGAGAGAGAGTGATCTCCCCCCAATTAGAGTACGGGCCTGGGAAGAAGAAATTGAAGCCTGGGCCTGGACACGCGATGGTGAAGAGAGAGAGTGATCCCCCCTCCCAGTTAGAGTCTGGGCCTGGGCAGAAGAAATTGAAGCCTGGGCCTGGACACGCGATGGTGAAGGAGAGAGAGAGTGATCCCCCCTCCAATTAGAGTCCGGGCCTGGGCAGAAGAAATTGAAGCCTGGGCCTGGACATGCGATGGTGAGAAGAGAGAGTGATCCCCCCACCCAGTTAGAGTCCGGGCCTGGGCAGAAGAAATTGAAGCCTGGGCCTGGACACGCGATGGTGAAGAGAGAGAGTGATCCCCCCTCCCAGTTAGAGTCCGGGCCTGGGCAGAAGAAATTGAATCCTGGGCCTGGACACGTGATGGTGAAGAGAGAGAGTGATCCCCCCACCCAGTTAGAGTCCGGGCCTGGGCAGAAGAAATTGAAGCCTGGGCCTGGACACACGATGGTGAGAAGAGAGAGTGATCCCCCCACCCAGTTAGAGTCCGGGCCTGGGCAGAAGAAATTGAAGCCTGGGCCTGGACATGCGATGGTGAAGGAGAGACAGAGTGTTCCCCCCTCCCAGTTAGAGTCCGGGCCTGGGCAGAAAAAAATTGAAGCCTGGGCCCGGACACGCGATGGTGAAGAGAGAGAGAGTGATCCCCCCACCCAGTTAGAGTCCGGGCCTGGGCAGAAGAAATTGGAGCCTGGGCCTGGACACGCGATGGTGAGAAGAGAGAGTGATCCCCCCACCCAGTTAGAGTCCGGGCCTGGGCAGAAGAAATTGAAGCCTGGGCCTGGACACGCGATGGTGAAGAGAGAGAGTGATCCCCCCACCCAGTTAGAGTCCGGGCCTGGGCAGAAGAAATTGAAGCCTGGGCCTGGACATGCGATGGTGAGAAGAGAGAGTGATCCCCCCACCCAGTTAGAGTCCGGGCCTGGGCAGAAGAAATTGAAGCCTGGGCCTGGACACGCGATGGTGAAGGAGAGAGAGAGTGATCCCCCCTCCCAGTTAGAGTCCGGGCCTGGGCAGAAGAAATTGAAGCCTGGGCCTGGACACGCGATGGTGAAGGAGAGAGAGAGTGATCCCCCCTCCCAGTTAGAGTCCGGGCCTGGGAAGAAGAAATTGGAGCCTGGGCCTGGACACGCGATGGTGAAGAAGAGACAGAGTGTTCCCCCCACCCAGTTAGAGTCCGGGCCTGGGCAGAAAAAAAAAAAAAGCCTGGGCCTGGACACACCATGGTGAAGGAGAGTCAGAGGGATCTCCCCCCAATTAGAGTCCGGGCCTGGGAAGAAGAAATTGGAGCCTGGGCCTGGACACGCGATGGTGAAGAGAGACAGAGTGATCCCCCCACCCAGTTAGAGTCCGGGCCTGGGCAGAAGAAATTGAAGCCTGGGCCTGGACACGCGATGGTGAAGGAGAGTCAGAGTGATCCCCCAACCCAGTTAGAGTCCGGACCTGGGCCGAAGAAACTGAAGCCTGGGCCTGGACATGCGATCGTGAGAAGAGAGAGTGATCCCCCCACCCAGTTAGAGTCCGGGCCTGGGCAGAAGAAATTGAAGCCTGGGCCTGGACACGCGATGGTGAAGAGAGAGAGTGATCCCCCCACCCAGTTAGAGTCCGGGCCTGGGCAGAAGAAATTGAAGCCTGGGCCTGGACATGCGATGGTGAGAAGAGAGAGTGATCCCCCCACCCAGTTAGAGTCCGGGCCTGGGCAGAAGAAATTGGAGCCTGGGCCTGGACACGCGATGGTGAAGAGAGAGAGTGATCCCCCCTCCCAGTTAGAGTCCGGGCCTGGGCAGAAGAAATTGAAGCCTGGGCCTGGACACGCGATGGTGAAGAGAGAGAGTGATCCCCCCACCCAGTTAGAGTCCGGGCCTGGGCAGAAGAAATTGGAGCCTGGGCCTGGACACGCGATGGTGAAGAGAGAGAGTGATCCCCCCACCCAGTTAGAGTCCGGGCCTGGGCAGAAGAAATTGGAGCCTGGGCCTGGACACGCGATGGTGAAGAGAGAGAGTGATCCCCCCACCCAGTTAGAGTCCGGGCCTGGGCAGAAGAAATTGAAGCCTGGGCAGAAGAAATTGAAGCCTGGGCCTGGACACACGATGGTAAAGAGAGAGAGAGTGATCCCCCCACCCAGTTAGAGTCCGGGCCTGGGCAGAAGAAATTGAAGCCTGGGCCTGGACACACGATGGTAAAGAGAGAGAGAGTGATCCCCCCACCCAGTTAGAGTCCGGGCCTGGGCAGAAGAAATTGAAGCCTGGGCCTGGACACGCGATGGTGAAGAGAGACAGAGTGATCCCCACCCTAGTTAGAGTCCGGGCCTGGGAAGAAGAAATTGAAGCCTGGGTCTGGACACGCGATGGTGAGAAGAGAGAGTGATCCCCCCACCCAGTTAGAGTCCGGGCCTGGGCAGAAGAAATTGAAGCCTGGGCCTGGACATGCGATGGTGAGAAGAGAGAGTGATCCCCCCACCCAGTTAGAGTCCGGGCCTGGGCAGAAGAAATTGAAGCCTGGGCCTGGACATGCGATGGTGAGAAGAGAGAGTGATCCCCCCTCCCAGTTAGAGTCCGGGCCTGGGCAGAAGAAATTGGAGCCTGGGCCTGGACATGCGATGGTGAGAAGAGAGAGTGATCCCCCCACCCAGTTAGAGTCCGGGCCTGGGCAGAAGAAATTGAAGCCTGGGCCTGGACACGCGATGGTGAAGGAGAGAGAGAGTGATCCCCCCTCCCAGTTAGAGTCCGGGCCTGGGCAGAAGAAATTGAAGCCTGGGCCTGGACACGCGATGGTGAAGGAGAGAGAGAGTGATCCCCCCTCCCAGTTAGAGTCCGGGCCTGGGAAGAAGAAATTGGAGCCTGGTCCTGGACATGCGATGGTGAAGAAGAGACAGAGTGTTCCCCCCACCCAGTTAGAGTCCGGGCCTGGGCAGAAAAAAAAAAAAAGCCTGGGCCTGGACACACCATGGTGAAGGAGAGTCAGAGGGATCTCCCCCCAATTAGAGTCCGGGCCTGGGAAGAAGAAATTGGAGCCTGGGCCTGGACACGCGATGGTGAAGAGAGACAGAGTGATCCCCCCACCCAGTTAGAGTCCGGGCCTGGGCAGAAGAAATTGAAGCCTGGGCCTGGACACGCGATGGTGAAGGAGAGTCAGAGTGATCCCCCAACCCAGTTAGAGTCCGGACCTGGGCCGAAGAAACTGAAGCCTGGGCCTGGACATGCGATCGTGAGAAGAGAGAGTGATCCCCCCACCCAGTTAGAGTCCGGGCCTGGGCAGAAGAAATTGAAGCCTGGGCCTGGACACGCGATGGTGAAGAGAGAGAGTGATCCCCCCACCCAGTTAGAGTCCGGGCCTGGGCAGAAGAAATTGAAGCCTGGGCCTGGACATGCGATGGTGAGAAGAGAGAGTGATCCCCCCACCCAGTTAGAGTCCGGGCCTGGGCAGAAGAAATTGGAGCCTGGGCCTGGACACGCGATGGTGAAGAGAGAGAGTGATCCCCCCTCCCAGTTAGAGTCCGGGCCTGGGCAGAAGAAATTGAAGCCTGGGCCTGGACACGCGATGGTGAAGAGAGAGAGTGATCCCCCCACCCAGTTAGAGTCCGGGCCTGGGCAGAAGAAATTGGAGCCTGGGCCTGGACACGCGATGGTGAAGAGAGAGAGTGATCCCCCCACCCAGTTAGAGTCCGGGCCTGGGCAGAAGAAATTGGAGCCTGGGCCTGGACACGCGATGGTGAAGAGAGAGAGTGATCCCCCCACCCAGTTAGAGTCCGGGCCTGGGCAGAAGAAATTGAAGCCTGGGCAGAAGAAATTGAAGCCTGGGCCTGGACACACGATGGTGAAGAGAGACAGAGTGATCCCCCACCCAGTTAGAGTCCGGGCCTGGGCAGAAGAAATTGAAGCCTGGGCCTGGACACACGATGGTAAAGAGAGAGAGAGTGATCCCCCCACCCAGTTAGAGTCCGGGCCTGGGCAGAAGAAATTGAAGCCTGGGCCTGGACACACGATGGTGAAGAGAGAGAGAGTGATCCCCCCACCCAGTTAGAGTCCGGGCCTGGGCAGAAGAAATTGAAGCCTGGGCCTGGACACGCGATGGTGAAGAGAGACAGAGTGATCCCCACCCTAGTTAGAGTCCGGGCCTGGGAAGAAGAAATTGAAGCCTGGGTCTGGACACGCGATGGTGAGAAGAGAGAGTGATCCCCCCACCCAGTTAGAGTCCGGGCCTGGGCAGAAGAAATTGAAGCCTGGGCCTGGACATGCGATGGTGAGAAGAGAGAGTGATCCCCCCACCCAGTTAGAGTCCGGGCCTGGGCAGAAGAAATTGAAGCCTGGGCCTGGACATGCGATGGTGAGAAGAGAGAGTGATCCCCCCTCCCAGTTAGAGTCCGGGCCTGGGCAGAAGAAATTGGAGCCTGGGCCTGGACATGCGATGGTGAGAAGAGAGAGTGATCCCCCCACCCAGTTAGAGTCCGGGCCTGGGCAGAAGAAATTGAAGCCTGGGCCTGGACATGCGATGGTGAGAAGAGAGAGTGATCCCCCCACCCAGTTAGAGTCCGGGCCTGGGCAGAAGAAATTGAAGCCTGGGCCTGGACACGCGATGGTGAAGAGAGAGAGTGATCCCCCCTCCCAGTTAGAGTCCGGGCCTGGGCAGAAGAAATTGAAGCCTGGGCCTGGACACGCGATGGTGAAGGAGAGAGAGAGTGATCCCCCCACCCAGTTAGAGTCCGGGCCTGGGCAGAAGAAATTGGAGCCTGGGCCTGGACACGCGATGGTGAGAAGAGAGAGAGTGATCCCCCCACCCAGTTAGAGTCCGGGCCTGGGCAGAAGAAATTGAAGCCTGGGCCTGGACACGCGATGGTGAAGGAGAGAGAGAGTGATCCCCCCACCCAGTTAGAGTCCGGGCCTGGGCAGAAGAAATTGAAGCCTGGGCCTGGACACACGATGGTGAGAAGAGAGAGTGATCCCCCCACCCAGTTAGAGTCCGGGCCTGGGCAGAAGAAATTGGAGCCTGGGCCTGGACACGCGATGGTGAGAAGAGAGAGAGTGATCCCCCCACCCAGTTAGAGTCCGGGCCTGGGCAGAAGAAATTGGAGCCTGGGCCTGGACACGCGATGGTGAAGGAGAGAGAGAGTGATCCCCCCACCCAGTTAGAGTCCGGGCCTGGGCAGAAGAAATTGAAGCCTGGGCAGAAGAAATTGAAGCCTGGGCCTGGACACGCGATGGTGAAGGAGAGACAGAGTGATCCCCCACCCAGTTAGAGTCCGGGCCTGGGAAGAAGAAATTGAAGCCTGGGCCTGGACACGCGATGGTGAAGGAGAGACAGAGTGATCCCCCACCCAGTTAGAGTCCGGGCCTGGGAAGAAGAAATTGAAGCCTGGGCCTGGACACGCGATGGTGAAGAGAGACAGAGTGATCCCCCCACCCAGTTAGAGTCCGGGCCTGGGCAGAAGAAATTGAAGCCTGGGCCGGGACATGCGATGGTGAAGGAGAGACAAAGTGTTCCCCCCTCCCAGTTAGAGTCCGGGCCTGGGCAGAAAAAAATTGAAGCCTGGGCCTGGACATGCGATGGTGAAGGAGAGACAGAGTGTTCCCCCCTCCCAGTTAGAGTCCGGGCCTGGGCAGAAGAAATTGGAGCCTGGGCCTGGACACGCGATGGTGAAGAGAGAGAGTGATCCCCCCTCCCAGTTAGAGTCCGGGCCTGGGCAGAAGAAATTGAAGCCTGGGCCTGGACACGCGATGGTGAGAAGAGAGAGTGATCCCCCCTCCCAGTTAGAGTCCGGGCCTGGGCAGAAGAAATTGAAGCCTGGGCCTGGACACGCGATGTTGAAGGAGAGAGAGAGTGATCCCCCCTCCCAGTTAGAGTCCGGGCCTGGGCAGAAGAAATTGAAGCCTGGGCCTGGACATGCGATGGTGAAGGAGAGACAGAGTGTTCCCCCCACCCAGTTAGAGTCCGGGCCTGGGCAGAAGAAATTGAAGCCTGGGCCTGGACACACGATGGTGAAGAGAGAGAGTGATCCCCCCTCCCAGTTAGAGTCCGGGCCTGGGCAGAAGAAATTGAAGCCTGGGCCTGGACACGCGATGGTGAAGAGAGAGAGTGATCCCCCCTCCCAGTTAGAGTCCGGGCCTGGGCAGAAGAAACTGAAGCCTGGGCCTGGACACGCGATGGTGAAGGAGAGACAGAGTGATCCCACTAACTAGAGTCCGGGAGTGGGCAAAAGAAATTGAAGCCTGGGCCTGGACACGCGATGGTGAAGGAGAGTCAGAGTGATCCCCAACCCCAGTTAGAGTCCGGGCCTGGGCAGAAGAAATTGAAGCCTGGGCCTGGACACGCGATGGTGAAGGAGAGTCATAGTGATCCCCAACCCCAGTTAGAGTCCGGGCCTGGGCAGAAGAAATTGAAGCCTGGGCCTGGACACGCGATGGTGAGAAGAGAGAGAGAGTGATCCCCCCTCCCAGTTAGAGTCCGGGCCTGGGCAGAAGAAATTGAAGCCTGGGCAGAAGAAATTGAAGCCTGGGCCTGGACATGCGATGGTGAAGGAGAGACAGAGTGTTCCCCCCTCCCAGTTAGAGTCTGGGCCTGGGCAGAAAAAAATTGAAGCCTGGGCCTGGACATGCGATGGTGAAGGAGAGACAGAGTGTTCCCCCCTCCCAGTTAGAGTCCGGGCCTGGGCAGAAGAAATTGGAGCCTGGGCCTGGACACGCGATGGTGAAGAGAGAGAGTGATCCCCCCTCCCAGTTAGAGTCCGGGCCTGGGCAGAAGAAATTGAAGCCTGGGCCTGGACACGCGATGGTGAGAAGAGAGAGTGATCCCCCCACCCAGTTAGAGTCCGGGCCTGGGCAGAAGAAATTGAAGCCTGGGCCTGGACACGCGATGTTGAAGGAGAGAGAGAGTGATCCCCCCTCCCAGTTAGAGTCCGGGCCTGGGCAGAAGAAATTGAAGCCTGGGCCTGGACATGCGATGGTGAAGGAGAGACAGAGTGTTCCCCCCACCCAGTTAGAGTCCGGGCCTGGGCAGAAGAAATTGAAGCCTGGGCCTGGACACACGATGGTGAAGAGAGAGAGTGATCCCCCCTCCCAGTTAGAGTCCGGGCCTGGGCAGAAGAAATTGAAGCCTGGGCCTGGACACGCGATGGTGAAGAGAGAGAGTGATCCCCCCTCCCAGTTAGAGTCCGGGCCTGGGCAGAAGAAACTGAAGCCTGGGCCTGGACACGCGATGGTGAAGGAGAGTCAGAGTGATCCCCAACCCCAGTTAGAGTCCGGGCCTGGGCAGAAGAAATTGAAGCCTGGGCCTGGACACGCGATGGTGAAGGAGAGTCATAGTGATCCCCAACCCCAGTTAGAGTCCGGGCCTGGGCAGAAGAAATTGAAGCCTGGGCCTGGACACGCGATGGTGAAGAGAGAGAGAGAGTGATCCCCCTCCCAGTTAGAGTCCGGGCCTGGGCAGAAGAAATTGAAGCCTGGGCAGAAGAAATTGAAGCCTGGACCTGGACACATGATGGTGAAGGAGAGAGAGAGTGATCCCCCCTCCCAGTTAGAGTCCGGGCCTGGGCAGAAGAAATTGAAGCCTGGGCAGAAGAAATTGAAGCCTGGACCTGGACACATGATGGTGAAGAGAGACAGAGTGATCCCCCACCCAGTTAGAGTCCGGGCCTGGGCAGAAGAAAATTGAAGCCTGGGCCTGGACATGCGATGGTGAAGGAGAGACAGAGTGTTCCCCCCTCCCAGTTAGAGTCCGGGCCTGGGCAGAAGAAATTGGAGCCTGGGCCTGGACATGCGATGGTGAAGGAGAGACAGAGTGTTCCCCCCTCCCAGTTAGAGTCTGGGCCTGGGCAGAAAAAAATTGAAGCCTGGGCCTGGACATGCGATGGTGAAGGAGAGACAGAGTGTTCCCCCCTCCCAGTTAGAGTCCGGGCCTGGGCAGAAGAAATTGGAGCCTGGGCCTGGACACGCGATGGTGAAGAGAGAGTGATCCCCCCACCCAGTTAGAGTCCGGGCCTGGGCAGAAGAAATTGGAGCCTGGGCCTGGACATGCGATGGTGAGAAGAGAGAGTGATTCCCCCACCCAGTTAGAATCCGGGCCTCGGCAAAAGAAATTGAAGCCTGGGCCTGGACACGCGATGGTGAAGGAGAGAGAGAGTGATCCCCCCTCCCAGTTAGAGTCCGGGCCTGGGCCGAAGAAACTGAAGCCTGGGCCTGGACACGCGATGGTGAAGGAGAGTCAGAGTGATCCCCCCACCCAGTTAGAGTCCGGGCCTGGGCAGAAGAAATTGAAGCCTGGGTCTGGACACGCGATGGTGAGAAGAGAGAGTGATCCCCCCTCCCAGTTAGAGTCCGGGCCTGGGCAGAAGAAATTGAAGCCTGGGCCTGGACACGCGATGGTGAAGGAGAGAGAGTGATCCCCCACCCAGTTAGAGTCCGGGCCTGGGCAGAAGAAATTGAAGCCTGGGCCTGGACACACGATGGTAAAGAGAGAGAGAGTGATCCCCCACCCAGTTAGAGTCCGGGCCTGGGCAGAAGAAATTGAAGCCTGGGCCTGGACACGCGATGGTGAGAAGAGAGAGTGATCCCCCCACCCAGTTAGAGTCCGGGCCTGGGCAGAAGAAATTGAAGCCTGGGCCTGGACACGCGATGTTGAAGGAGAGAGAGAGTGATCCCCCCTCCCAGTTAGAGTCCGGGCCTGGGCAGAAGAAATTGAAGCCTGGGCCTGGACATGCGATGGTGAAGGAGAGACAGAGTGTTCCCCCCTCCCAGTTAGAGTCCGGGCCTGGGCAGAAGAAATTGGAGCCTGGGCCTGGACACGCGATGGTGAAGAGAGAGAGTGATCCCCCCTCCCAGTTAGAGTCCGGGCCTGGGCAGAAGAAATTGAAGCCTGGGCCTGGACACGCGATGGTGAGAAGAGAGAGTGATCCCCCCACCCAGTTAGAGTCCGGGCCTGGGCAGAAGAAATTGAAGCCTGGGCCTGGACACGCGATGTTGAAGGAGAGAGAGAGTGATCCCCCCTCCCAGTTAGAGTCCGGGCCTGGGCAGAAGAAATTGAAGCCTGGGCCTGGACATGCGATGGTGAAGGAGAGACAGAGTGTTCCCCCCTCCCAGTTAGAGTCCGGGCCTGGGCAGAAGAAATTGAAGCCTGGGCCTGGACACGCGATGTTGAAGGAGAGAGAGAGTGATCCCCCCTCCCAGTTAGAGTCCGGGCCTGGGCAGAAGAAATTGGAGCCTGGGCCTGGACACGCGATGGTGAAGAGAGAGAGTGATCCCCCCTCCCAGTTAGAGTCCGGGCCTGGGCAGAAGAAATTGAAGCCTGGGTCTGGACATGCGATGGTGAGAAGAGAGAGTGATCCCCCCACCCAGTTAGAGTCCGGGCCTGGGCAGAAGAAATTGAAGCCTGGGCCTGGACAAGCGATGGTGAGAAGAGAGAGTGATCCCCCCACCCAGTTAGAGTCCGGGCCTGGGCAGAAGAAATTGAAGCCTGGGCCTGCACACACGATGGTGAGAAGAGAGAGTGATCCCCCCACCCAGTTAGAGTCCGGGCCTGGGCAGAAGAAATTGAAGCCTGGGCCTGGACACGCGATGGTGAAGAGAGAGAGTGATCCCCCCTCCCAGTTAGAGTCCGGGCCTGGGCAGAAGAAATTGAAGCCTGGGCCTGGACATGCGATGGTGAAGAGAGAGAGTGATCCCCCCACCCAGTTAGAGTCCGGGCCTGGGCAGAAGAAATTGAAGCCTGGGCCTGGACATGCGATGGTGAGAAGAGAGAGTGATCCCCCCACCCAGTTAGAGTCCGGGCCTGGGCAGAAGAAATTGGAGCCTGGGCCTGGACACGCGATGGTGAAGAGAGAGAGTGATCCCCCCACCCAGTTAGAGTCCGGGCCTGGGCAGAAGAAATTGGAGCCTGGGCCTGGACACGCGATGGTGAGAAGAGAGAGTGATCCCCCCACCCAGTTAGAGTCCGGGCCTGGGCAGAAGAAATTGAAGCCTGGGCCTGGACATGCGATGGTGAGAAGAGAGAGTGATCCCCCCACCCAGTTAGAGTCCGGGCCTGAGCAGAAGAAATTGAAGCCTGGGCCTGGACACACGATGGTGAGAAGAGAGAGTGATCCCCCCACCCAGTTAGAGTCCGGGCCTGGGCAGAAGAAATTGAAGCCTGGGCCTGGACATGCGATGGTGAGAAGAGAGAGTGATCCCCCCACCCAGTTAGAGTCCGGGCCTGGGCAGAAGAAATTGAAGCCTGGGCCTGGACACGCGATGGTGAAGGAGAGTCAGAGTGATCCCCCCACCCAGTTAGAGTCCGGGCCTGGGCAGAAGAAATTGAAGCCTGGGCCTGGACACGCGATGGTGAAGGAGAGTCAGAGTGATCCCCCCACCCAGTTAGATTCCGGGCCTGGGCAGAAAAGAAAAAAAGCCTGGGCCTGGACACGCGATGGTGAAGGAGAGAGAGAGTGATCCCCCCACCCAGTTAGAGTGGGGTGGCTGTAGCTCAGGCGGTAGAGCAGGTCATCTACTGATCGGAAGGTTGGTGGTTCGATTCCTGGCTTCCCCTAGTCTGCATGCCAAATATCCTTGGGCAAGATACTAACCCCAAATTGCTCTCCGATGCATCCATCGGAGTATGAATGTGTGTGAATGTTACTTAGAAAGCACTTAGAACAATGTGCTTGTGCGAATGTGGTGTGAATGGGTGAATGCACAAGTTGTGTAAAGCGCTTTGAGTGCTCAGATGAGTAGAAAAGCGCTATATAAGAACCAGTCCATTTACCATTACCATTTAGAGTCCGGGCCTGGGCAGAAGAAATTGAAGCCTGGGCCTGGACACGCGATGGTGAAGAGAGAGAGTGATCCCCCCTCCCAGTTAGAGTCCGGGCCTGGGCAGAAGAAATTGAAGCCTGGGCCTGGACACACGATGTTGAAGGAGAGAGAGAGTGATCCCCCCTCCCAGTTAGAGTCCGGGCCTGGGCAGAAGAAATTGGAGCCTGGGCCTGGACACGCGATGGTGAAGAGAGAGAGTGATCCCCCCACCCAGTTAGAGTCCGGGCCTGGGCAGAAGAAATTGAAGCCTGGGCCTGGACACGCGATGGTGAAGAGAGAGACTGATCCCCCCACCCAGTTAGAGTCCGGGCCTGGGCAGAAGAAATTGAAGCCTGGGCCTGGACACGCGATGGTGAAGAGAGAGACTGATCCCCCCACCCAGTTAGAGTCCGGGCCTGGGCAGAAGAAATTGAAGCCTGGGCCTGGACACGCGATGGTGAAGAGAGAGAGTGATCCCCCCTCCCAGTTAGAGTCCGGGCCTGGGCAGAAGAAATTGGAGCCTGGGCCTGGACACGCGATGGTGAAGAGAGAGAGTGATCCCCCCTCCCAGTTAGAGTCCGGGCCTGGGCAGAAGAAATTGAAGCCTGGGCCTGGACACGCGATGGTGAAGAGAGAGAGTGATCCCCCCTCCCAGTTAGAGTCCGGGCCTGGGCAGAAGATATTGAAGCCTGGGCCTGGACACGCGATGGTGAAGAGAGAGAGTGATCCCCCCTCCCAGTTAGAGTCCGGGCCTGGGCACAAGAAATTGAAGCCTGGGCCTGGACACGCGATGGTGAGAAGAGAGAGTGATCCCCCCACCCAGTTAGAGTCCGGGCCTGGGCAGAAGAAATTGAAGCCTGGGCCTGGACACGCGATGGTGAAGGAGAGAGAGAGTGATCCCCCCTCCCAGTTAGAGTCCGGGCCTGGGCAGAAGAAATTGAAGCCTGGGCCTGGACATGCGATGGTGAAGGAGAGACAGAGTGTTCCCCCCTCCCAGTTAGAGTCCGGGCCTGGGCAGAAAAAAATTGAAGCCTGGGCCTGGACACGCGATGGTGAAGAGAGAGAGTGATCCCCCCTCCCAGTTAGAGTCTGGGCCTGGGCAGAAGAAATTGAAGCCTGGGCCTGGACATGCGATGGTGAGAAGAGAGAGTGATCCCCCCACCCAGTTAGAGTCCGGGCCTGGGCAGAAAAAAATTGAAGCCTGGGCCTGGACACGCGATGGTGAAGAGAGAGAGTGATCCCCCCTCCCAGTTAGAGTCTGGGCCTGGGCAGAAGAAATTGAAGCCTGGGCCTGGACACGCGATGGTGAGAAGAGAGAGTGATCCCCCCACCCAGTTAGAGTCCGGGCCTGGGCAGAAGAAATTGAAGCCTGGGCCTGGACACGCGATGGTGAAGGAGAGAGAGAGTGATCCCCCCTCCCAGTTAGAGTCCGGGCCTGGGAAGAAGAAATTGGAGCCTGGGCCTGGACATGCGATGGTGAGAAGAGAGAGTGATCCCCCCACCCAGTTAGAGTCCGGGCCTGGGCAGAAGAAATTGAAGCCTGGGCCTGGACACGCGATGGTGAAGAGAGAGAGTGATCCCCCCTCCCAGTTAGAGTCCGGGCCTGGGCAGAAGAAATTGAAGCCTGGGCCTGGACACGCGATGGTGAAGAGAGAGAGTGATCCCCCCACCCAGTTAGAGTCCGGGCCTGGGCAGAAGAAATTGGAGCCTGGGCCTGGACACGCGATGGTGAAGAGAGAGAGTGATCCCCCCACCCAGTTAGAGTCCGGGCCTGGGCAGAAGAAATTGGAGCCTGGGCCTGGACACGCGATGGTGAAGAGAGAGCGTGATCCCCCCACCCAGTTAGAGTCCGGGCCTGGGCAGAAGAAATTGAAGCCTGGGCCTGGACACGCGATGGTGAAGAGAGAGAGTGATCCCCCCACCCAGTTAGAGTCCGGGCCTGGGCAGAAGAAATTGGAGCCTGGGCCTGGACACGCGATGGTGAAGAGAGAGAGTGATCCCCCCACCCAGTTAGAGTCCGGGCCTGGGCAGAAGAAATTGAAGCCTGGGCCTGGACATGCGATGGTGAAGGAGAGACAGAGTGTTCCCCCCTCCCAGTTAGAGTCCGGGCCTGGGCAGAAAAAAATTGAAGCCTGGGCCTGGACACGCGATGTTGAAGGAGAGAGAGAGTGATCCCCCCACCCAGTTAGAGTCCGGGCCTGGGCAGAAGAAATTGAAGCCTGGGCCTGGACATGCGATGGTGAGAAGAGAGAGTGATCCCCCCACCCAGTTAGAGTCCGGGCCTGGGTAGAAAAAAATTGAAGCCTGGGCCTGGACACGCGATGTTGAAGGAGAGAGAGAGTGATCCCCCCTCCCAGTTAGAGTCCGGGCCTGGGCAGAAGAAATTGAAGCCTGGGCCTGGACATGCGATGGTGAGAAGAGAGAGTGATCCCCCCACCCAGTTAGAGTCCGGGCCTGGGCAGAAGAAATTGAAGCCTGGGCCTGGACACGCGATGGTGAAGAGAGAGAGTGATCCCCCCACCCAGTTAGAGTCCGGGCCTGGGCAGAAGAAATTGAAGCCTGGGCCTGGACATGCGATGGTGAGAAGAGAGAGTGATCCCCCCACCCAGTTAGAGTCCGGGCCTGGGTAGAAAAAAATTGAAGCCTGGGCCTGGACACGCGATGGTGAAGAGAGAGAGTGATCCCCCCTCCCAGTTAGAGTCTGGGCTTGGGCAGAAGAAATTGAAGCCTGGGCCTGGACACGCGATGGTGAGAAGAGAGAGTGATCCCCCCACCCAGTTAGAGTCCGGGCCTGGGCAGAAGAAATTGAAGCCTGGGCCTGGACACGCGATGGTGAAGGAGAGAGAGAGTGATCCCCCCTCCCAGTTAGAGTCCGGGCCTGGGAAGAAGAAATTGGAGCCTGGGCCTGGACATGCGATGGTGAGAAGAGAGAGTGATCCCCCCACCCAGTTAGAGTCCGGGCCTGGGCAGAAGAAATTGAAGCCTGGGCCTGGACACGCGATGGTGAAGAGAGATAGTGATCCCCCCTCCCAGTTAGAGTCCGGGCCTGGGCAGAAGAAATTGAAGCCTGGGCCTGGACACGCGATGGTGAAGAGAGAGAGTGATCCCCCCACCCAGTTAGAGTCCGGGCCTGGGCAGAAGAAATTGAAGCCTGGGCCTGGACACGCGATGGTGAGAAGAGAGAGTGATCCCCCCACCCAGTTAGAGTCCGGGCCTGGGCAGAAGAAATTGGAGCCTGGGCCTGGACACGCGATGGTGAAGAGAGAGAGTGATCCCCCCACCCAGTTAGAGTCCGGGCCTGGGCAGAAGAAATTGGAGCCTGGGCCTGGACACGCGATGGTGAGAAGAGAGAGTGATCCCCCCACCCAGTTAGAGTCCGGGCCTGGGCAGAAGAAATTGAAGCCTGGGCCTGGACATGCGATGGTGAAGGAGAGACAGAGTGTTCCCCCCTCCCAGTTAGAGTCCGGGCCTGGGCAGAAAAAAATTGAAGCCTGGGCCTGGACACGCGATGTTGAAGGAGAGAGAGAGTGATCCCCCCACCCAGTTAGAGTCCGGGCCTGGGCAGAAGAAATTGAAGCCTGGGCCTGGACATGCGATGGTGAGAAGAGAGAGTGATCCCCCCACCCAGTTAGAGTCCGGGCCTGGGTAGAAAAAAATTGAAGCCTGGGCCTGGACACGCGATGGTGAAGAGAGAGAGTGATCCCCCCTCCCAGTTAGAGTCTGGGCTTGGGCAGAAGAAATTGAAGCCTGGGCCTGGACACGCGATGGTGAGAAGAGAGAGTGATCCCCCCACCCAGTTAGAGTCCGGGCCTGGGCAGAAGAAATTGAAGCCTGGGCCTGGACACGCGATGGTGAAGGAGAGAGAGAGTGATCCCCCCACCCAGTTAGAGTCCGGGCCTGGGCAGAAGAAATTGGAGCCTGGGCCTGGACATGCGATGGTGAGAAGAGAGAGTGATCCCCCCACCCAGTTAGAGTCCGGGCCTGGGCAGAAGAAATTGAAGCCTGGGCCTGGACACGCGATGGTGAGAAGAGAGAGTGATCCCCCCACCCAGTTAGAGTCCGGGCCTGGGCAGAAGAAATTGAAGCCTGGGCCTGGACACGCCATGGTGAAGAGAGAGAGTGATCCCCCCTCCCAGTTAGAGTCCGGGCCTGGGCAGAAGAAATTGAAGCCTGGGCCTGGACACGCGATGGTGAGAAGAGAGAGTGATCCCCCCACCCAGTTAGAGTCCGGGCCTGGGCAGAAGAAATTGGAGCCTGGGCCTGGACACGCCATGGTGAAGGAGAGTCAGAGGGATCTCCCCCCAATAAGAGTCCGGGCCTGGGCAGAAGAAATCGAAGCCTGGGCATGGACACGCGATGGTGAAGGTGCGAGAGAGTGATCCCTCCTCCCAGTTAGAGTCCGGGCCTGGGCAGAAGAAATTGGAGCCTGGGCCTGGACACGCGATGGTGAAGAGAGAGAGTGATCCCCCCTCCCAGTTAGAGTCCGGGCCTGGGCAGAAGAAATTGAAGCCTGGGCCTGGACACGCGATGGTGAAGAGAGAGACTGATCCCCCCACCCAGTTAGAGTCCGGGCCTGGGCAGAAGAAATTGGAGCCTGGACCTGGACACGCGATGGTGAAGAGAGAGAGTGATCCCCCCACCCAGTTAGAGTCCGGGCCTGGGCAGAAGAAATTGAAGCCTGGGCCTGGACACGCGATGGTGAAGAGAGAGAGTGATCCCCCCACCCAGTTAGAGTCCGGGCCTGGGCAGAAGAAATTGAAGCCTGGGCCTGGACACTCGATGGTGAGAAGAGAGAGTGATCCCCCCACCCAGTTAGAGTCCGGGCCTGGGCAGAAGAAATTGAAGCCTGGGCCTGGACACGCGATGTTGAAGGAGAGAGAGAGTGATCCCCCCTCCCAGTTAGAGTCCGGGCCTGGGCAGAAAAAAATTGAAGCCTGGGCCTGGACACGCGATGTTGAAGGAGAGAGAGAGTGATCCCCCCACCCAGTTAGAGTCCGGGCCTGGGCAGAAGAAATTGGAGCCTGGGCCTGGACACGCGATGGTGAGAAGAGAGAGTGATCCCCCCTCCCAGTTTGAGTCCGGGCCTGGGCAGAAGAAATTGAAGCCTGGGCCTGGACACGCGATGGTGAAGAGAGAGAGTGATCCCCCCACCCAGTTAGAGTCCGGGCCTGGGCAGAAGAAATTGAAGCCTGGGCCTGGACATGCGATGGTGAGAAGAGAGAGTGATCCCCCCACCCAGTTAGAGTCCGGGCCTGGGCAGAAGAAATTGAAGCCTGGGCCTGGACATGCGATGGTGAGAAGAGAGAGTGATCCCCCCACCCAGTTAGAGTCCGGGCCTGGGCAGAAGAAATTGGAGCCTGGGCCTGGACACGCGGTGGTGAAGGAGAGAGAGAGTGATCCCCCCTCCCAGTTAGAGTCCGGGCCTGGGCAGAAGAAATTGAAGCCTGGGCCTGGACATGCGATGGTGAGAAGAGAGAGTGATCCCCCCACCCAGTTAGAGTCCGGGCCTGGGCAGAAGAAATTGAAGCCTGGGCCTGGACATGCGATGGTGAGAAGAGAGAGTGATCCCCCCACCCAGTTAGAGTCCGGGCCTGGGCAGAAGAAATTGGAGCCTGGGCCTGGACACGCGATGGTGAAGAGAGAGAGTGATCCCCCCTCCCAGTTAGAGTCCGGGCCTGGGCAGAAGAAATTGAAGCCTGGGCCTGGACATGCGATGGTGAGAAGAGAGAGTGATCCCCCCACCCAGTTAGAGTCCGGGCCTGGGCAGAAGAAATTGAAGCCTGGGCCTGGACACGCGATGGTGAAGGAGAGAGAGAGTGATCACCCCACCCAGTTAGAGTCCGGGCCTGGGCAGAAGAAATTGGAGCCTGGGCCTGGACACGCGATGGTGAAGGAGAGAGAGAGTGATCACCCCACCCAGTTAGAGTCCGGGCCTGGGCAAAAGAAATTGAAGCCTGGGCCTGGACACGCGATGGTGAAGGAGAGAGAGAGTGATCCCCCCTCCCAGTTAGAGTCCGGGCCTGGGCAGAAGAAATTGGAGCCTGGGCCTGGACACGCGATGGTGAAGGAGAGAGAGAGTGATCCCCCCACCCAGTTAGAGTCCGGGCCTGGGCAGAAGAAATTGGAGCCTGGGCCTGGGCACGCGATGGTGAAGGAGAGAGAGAGTGATCCCCCCACCCAGTTAGAGTCCGGGCCTGGGCAGAAGAAATTGAAGCCTGGGCAGAAGAAATTGAAGCCTGGGCCTGGACACACGATGGTGAAGAGAGACAGAGTGATCCCCCACCCAGTTAGAGTCCGGGCCTGGGCAGAAGAAATTGAAGCCTGGGCCTGGACACACGATGGTAAAGAGAGAGAGAGTGATCCCCCCACCCAGTTAGAGTCCGGGCCTGGGCAGAAGAAATTGAAGCCTGGGCCTGGACACACGATGGTAAAGAGAGAGAGAGTGATCCCCCCACCCAGTTAGAGTCCGGGCCTGGGCAGAAGAAATTGAAGCCTGGGCCTGGACACGCGATGGTGAAGAGAGACAGAGTGATCCCCACCCTAGTTAGAGTCCGGGCCTGGGAAGAAGAAATTGAAGCCTGGGTCTGGACACGCGATGGTGAGAAGAGAGAGTGATCCCCCCACCCAGTTAGAGTCCGGGCCTGGGCAGAAGAAATTGAAGCCTGGGCCTGGACATGCGATGGTGAGAAGAGAGAGTGATCCCCCCACCCAGTTAGAGTCCGGGCCTGGGCAGAAGAAATTGAAGCCTGGGCCTGGACATGCGATGGTGAGAAGAGAGAGTGATCCCCCCACCCAGTTAGAGTCCGGGCCTGGGCAGAAGAAATTGAAGCCTGGGCCTGGACACGCGATGGTGAAGGAGAGAGAGAGTGATCCCCCCTCCCAGTTAGAGTCCGGGCCTGGGCAGAAGAAATTGGAGCCTGGGCCTGGACATGCGATGGTGAAGGAGAGACAGAGTGTTCCCCCCTCCCAGTTAGAGTCCGGGCCTGGGCAGAAAAAAAAAAAAAGCCTGGGCCTGGACACACCATGGTGAAGGAGAGTCAGAGGGATCTCCCCCCAATTAGAGTCCGGGCCTGGGCAGAAGAAATTGAAGCCTGGGCCTGGACACGCGATGGTGAAGAGAGAGAGTGATCCCCCCTCCCAGTTAGAGTCCGGGCCTGGGCAGAAGAAATTGAAGCCTGGGCCTGGACACGCAATGGTGAAGAGAGAGATTGATCCCCCCTCCCAGTTAGAGTCCGGGCCTGGGCAGAAGAAATTGAAGCCTGGGCCTGGACACACGATGGTGAAGGAGAGTCAGAGTGATCCCCCCTCCCAGTTAGAGTCCGGGCCTGGGCAGAAGAAATTGAAGCCTGGGTCTGGACATGCGATGGTGAGAAGAGAGAGTGATCCCCCCACCCAGTTAGAGTCCGGGCCTGGGCAGAAGAAATTGAAGCCTGGGACTGGACACGCGATGGTGAAGGAGAGAGAGAGTGATCCCCCCACCCAGTTAGAGTCCGGGCCTGGGCAGAAGAAATTGAAGCCTGGGTCTGGACACGCGATGGTGAAGAGAGAGAGTGATCCCCCCACCCAGTTAGAGTCCGGGCCTGGGCAGAAGAAATTGGAGCCTGGGCCTGGACACGCGATGGTGAGAAGAGAGAGTGATCCCCCCTCCCAGTTAGAGTCCGGGCCTGGGCAGAAGAAATTGAAGCCTGGGCCTGGACACGCGATGGTGAAGAGAGAGAGTGATCCCCCCACCCAGTTAGAGTCCGGGCCTGGGCAGAAGAAATTGAAGCCTGGGCCTGGACATGCGATGGTGAGAAGAGAGAGTGATCCCCCCACCCAGTTAGAGTCCGGGCCTGGGCAGAAGAAATTGGAGCCTGGGCCTGGACACGCGATGGTGAAGGAGAGAGAGAGTGATCCCCCCTCCCAGTTAGAGTCCGGGCCTGGGCAGAAGAAATTGGAGCCTGGGCCTGGACACGCGATGGTGAAGAGAGAGAGTGATCCACCCTCCCAGTTAGAGTCCGGGCCTGGGCAGAAGAAATTGGAGCCTGGGCCTGGACACGCGATGGTGAAGAGAGAGAGTGATCCCCCCTCCCAGTTAGAGTCCGGGCCTGGGCAGAAGAAATTGAAGCCTGGGCCTGGACATGCGATGGTGAGAAGAGAGAGTGATCCCCCCACCCAGTTAGAGTCCGGGCCTGGGCAGAAGAAATTGAAGCCTGGGCCTGGACACGCGATGGTGAAGGAGAGAGAGAGTGATCACCCCACCCAGTTAGAGTCCGGGCCTGGGCAGAAGAAATTGGAGCCTGGGCCTGGACACGCGATGGTGAAGGAGAGAGAGAGTGATCACCCCACCCAGTTAGAGTCCGGGCCTGGGCAAAAGAAATTGAAGCCTGGGCCTGGACACGCGATGGTGAAGGAGAGAGAGAGTGATCCCCCCTCCCAGTTAGAGTCCGGGCCTGGGCAGAAGAAATTGGAGCCTGGGCCTGGACACGCGATGGTGAAGGAGAGAGAGAGTGATCCCCCCACCCAGTTAGAGTCCGGGCCTGGGCAGAAGAAATTGGAGCCTGGGCCTGGACACGCGATGGTGAAGAGAGAGAGTGATCCCCCCTCCCAGTTAGAGTCCGGGCCTGGGCAGAAGAAATTGAAGCCTGGGCCTGGACACGCGATGGTGAAGGAGAGAGAGAGTGATCCCCCCACCCAGTTAGAGTCCGGGCCTGGGCAGAAGAAATTGGAGCCTGGGCCTGGACACGCGATGGTGAAGGAGAGAGAGAGTGATCCCCCCACCCAGTTAGAGTCCGGGCCTGGGCAGAAGAAATTGAAGCCTGGGCAGAAGAAATTGAAGCCTGGGCCTGGACACACGATGGTGAAGAGAGACAGAGTGATCCCCCACCCAGTTAGAGTCCGGGCCTGGGCAGAAGAAATTGAAGCCTGGGCCTGGACACGCGATGGTGAAGAGAGAGAGTGATCCCCCCACCCAGTTAGAGTCCGGGCCTGGGCAGAAGAAATTGAAGCCTGGGCCTGGACACGCGATGGTAAAGAGAGAGAGAGTGATCCCCCCACCCAGTTAGAGTCCGGGCCTGGGCAGAAGAAATTGAAGCCTGGGCCTGGACACGCGATGGTAAAGAGAGAGAGAGTGATCCCCCCACCCAGTTAGAGTCCGGGCCTGGGCAGAAGAAATTGAAGCCTGGGCCTGGACACACGATGGTAAAGAGAGAGAGAGTGATCCCCCACCCAGTTAGAGTCCGGGCCTGGGCAGAAGAAATTGAAGCCTGGGCCTGGACACACGATGGTAAAGAGAGAGAGAGTGATCCCCCCACCCAGTTAGAGTCCGGGCCTGGGCAGAAGAAATTGAAGCCTGGGCCTGGACACACGATGGTAAAGAGAGAGAGAGTGATCCCCCCACCCAGTTAGAGTCCGGGCCTGGGCAGAAGAAATTGAAGCCTGGGCCTGGACACACGATGGTAAAGAGAGAGAGAGTGATCCCCCCACCCAGTTAGAGTCCGGGCCTGGGCAGAAGAAATTGAAGCCTGGGCCTGGACACGCGATGGTGAAGAGAGACATAGTGATCCCCACCCTAGTTAGAGTCCGGGCCTGGGAAGAAGAAATTGAAGCCTGGGTCTGGACACGCGATGGTGAGAAGAGAGAGTGATCCCCCCACCCAGTTAGAGTCCGGGCCTGGGCAGAAGAAATTGAAGCCTGGGCCTGGACATGCGATGGTGAGAAGAGAGAGTGATCCCCCCACCCAGTTAGAGTCCGGGCCTGGGCAGAAGAAATTGAAGCCTGGGCCTGGACATGCGATGGTGAGAAGAGAGAGTGATCCCCCCACCCAGTTAGAGTCCGGGCCTGGGCAGAAGAAATTGAAGCCTGGGCCTGGACATGCGATGGTGAGAAGAGAGAGTGATCCCCCCACCCAGTTAGAGTCCGGGCCTGGGCAGAAGAAATTGAAGCCTGGGCCTGGACACGCGATGGTGAAGGAGAGAGAGAGTGATCACCCCACCCAGTTAGAGTCCGGGCCTGGGCAGAAGAAATTGGAGCCTGGGCCTGGACACGCGATGGTGAAGGAGAGAGAGAGTGATCACCCCACCCAGTTAGAGTCCGGGCCTGGGCAAAAGAAATTGAAGCCTGGGCCTGGACACGCGATGGTGAAGGAGAGAGAGAGTGATCCCCCCTCCCAGTTAGAGTCCGGGCCTGGGCAGAAGAAATTGGAGCCTGGGCCTGGACACGCGATGGTGAAGGAGAGAGAGAGTGATCCCCCCACCCAGTTAGAGTCCGGGCCTGGGCAGAAGAAATTGGAGCCTGGGCCTGGGCACGCGATGGTGAAGGAGAGAGAGAGTGATCCCCCCACCCAGTTAGAGTCCGGGCCTGGGCAGAAGAAATTGAAGCCTGGGCAGAAGAAATTGAAGCCTGGGCCTGGACACACGATGGTGAAGAGAGACAGAGTGATCCCCCACCCAGTTAGAGTCCGGGCCTGGGCAGAAGAAATTGAAGCCTGGGCCTGGACACACGATGGTAAAGAGAGAGAGAGTGATCCCCCCACCCAGTTAGAGTCCGGGCCTGGGCAGAAGAAATTGAAGCCTGGGCCTGGACACACGATGGTAAAGAGAGAGAGAGTGATCCCCCCACCCAGTTAGAGTCCGGGCCTGGGCAGAAGAAATTGAAGCCTGGGCCTGGACACGCGATGGTGAAGAGAGACAGAGTGATCCCCACCCTAGTTAGAGTCCGGGCCTGGGAAGAAGAAATTGAAGCCTGGGTCTGGACACGCGATGGTGAGAAGAGAGAGTGATCCCCCCACCCAGTTAGAGTCCGGGCCTGGGCAGAAGAAATTGAAGCCTGGGCCTGGACATGCGATGGTGAGAAGAGAGAGTGATCCCCCCACCCAGTTAGAGTCCGGGCCTGGGCAGAAGAAATTGAAGCCTGGGCCTGGACATGCGATGGTGAGAAGAGAGAGTGATCCCCCCACCCAGTTAGAGTCCGGGCCTGGGCAGAAGAAATTGAAGCCTGGGCCTGGACACGCGATGGTGAAGGAGAGAGAGAGTGATCCCCCCTCCCAGTTAGAGTCCGGGCCTGGGCAGAAGAAATTGGAGCCTGGGCCTGGACATGCGATGGTGAAGGAGAGACAGAGTGTTCCCCCCTCCCAGTTAGAGTCCGGGCCTGGGCAGAAAAAAAAAAAAAGCCTGGGCCTGGACACACCATGGTGAAGGAGAGTCAGAGGGATCTCCCCCCAATTAGAGTCCGGGCCTGGGCAGAAGAAATTGAAGCCTGGGCCTGGACACGCGATGGTGAAGAGAGAGAGTGATCCCCCCTCCCAGTTAGAGTCCGGGCCTGGGCAGAAGAAATTGAAGCCTGGGCCTGGACACGCAATGGTGAAGAGAGAGATTGATCCCCCCTCCCAGTTAGAGTCCGGGCCTGGGCAGAAGAAATTGAAGCCTGGGCCTGGACACACGATGGTGAAGGAGAGTCAGAGTGATCCCCCCTCCCAGTTAGAGTCCGGGCCTGGGCAGAAGAAATTGAAGCCTGGGTCTGGACATGCGATGGTGAGAAGAGAGAGTGATCCCCCCACCCAGTTAGAGTCCGGGCCTGGGCAGAAGAAATTGAAGCCTGGGCCTGGACACGCGATGGTGAAGGAGAGAGAGAGTGATCCCCCCACCCAGTTAGAGTCCGGGCCTGGGCAGAAGAAATTGAAGCCTGGGTCTGGACACGCGATGGTGAAGAGAGAGAGTGATCCCCCCACCCAGTTAGAGTCCGGGCCTGGGCAGAAGAAATTGGAGCCTGGGCCTGGACACGCGATGGTGAGAAGAGAGAGTGATCCCCCCTCCCAGTTAGAGTCCGGGCCTGGGCAGAAGAAATTGAAGCCTGGGCCTGGACACGCGATGGTGAAGAGAGAGAGTGATCCCCCCACCCAGTTAGAGTCCGGGCCTGGGCAGAAGAAATTGAAGCCTGGGCCTGGACATGCGATGGTGAGAAGAGAGAGTGATCCCCCCACCCAGTTAGAGTCCGGGCCTGGGCAGAAGAAATTGGAGCCTGGGCCTGGACACGCGATGGTGAAGGAGAGAGAGAGTGATCCCCCCTCCCAGTTAGAGTCCGGGCCTGGGCAGAAGAAATTGGAGCCTGGGCCTGGACACGCGATGGTGAAGAGAGAGAGTGATCCACCCTCCCAGTTAGAGTCCGGGCCTGGGCAGAAGAAATTGGAGCCTGGGCCTGGACACGCGATGGTGAAGAGAGAGAGTGATCCCCCCTCCCAGTTAGAGTCCGGGCCTGGGCAGAAGAAATTGAAGCCTGGGCCTGGACATGCGATGGTGAGAAGAGAGAGTGATCCCCCCACCCAGTTAGAGTCCGGGCCTGGGCAGAAGAAATTGAAGCCTGGGCCTGGACACGCGATGGTGAAGGAGAGAGAGAGTGATCACCCCACCCAGTTAGAGTCCGGGCCTGGGCAGAAGAAATTGGAGCCTGGGCCTGGACACGCGATGGTGAAGGAGAGAGAGAGTGATCACCCCACCCAGTTAGAGTCCGGGCCTGGGCAAAAGAAATTGAAGCCTGGGCCTGGACACGCGATGGTGAAGGAGAGAGAGAGTGATCCCCCCTCCCAGTTAGAGTCCGGGCCTGGGCAGAAGAAATTGGAGCCTGGGCCTGGACACGCGATGGTGAAGGAGAGAGAGAGTGATCCCCCCACCCAGTTAGAGTCCGGGCCTGGGCAGAAGAAATTGGAGCCTGGGCCTGGACACGCGATGGTGAAGAGAGAGAGTGATCCCCCCTCCCAGTTAGAGTCCGGGCCTGGGCAGAAGAAATTGAAGCCTGGGCCTGGACACGCGATGGTGAAGGAGAGAGAGAGTGATCCCCCCACCCAGTTAGAGTCCGGGCCTGGGCAGAAGAAATTGGAGCCTGGGCCTGGACACGCGATGGTGAAGGAGAGAGAGAGTGATCCCCCCACCCAGTTAGAGTCCGGGCCTGGGCAGAAGAAATTGATGCCTGGGCAGAAGAAATTGAAGCCTGGGCCTGGACACACGATGGTGAAGAGAGACAGAGTGATCCCCCACCCAGTTAGAGTCCGGGCCTGGGCAGAAGAAATTGAAGCCTGGGCCTGGACACGCGATGGTGAAGAGAGAGAGTGATCCCCCCACCCAGTTAGAGTCCGGGCCTGGGCAGAAGAAATTGAAGCCTGGGCCTGGACACGCGATGGTAAAGAGAGAGAGTGATCCCCCCACCCAGTTAGAGTCCGGGCCTGGGCAGAAGAAATTGAAGCCTGGGCCTGGACACACGATGGTAAAGAGAGAGAGAGTGATCCCCCCACCCAGTTAGAGTCCGGGCCTGGGCAGAAGAAATTGAAGCCTGGGCCTGGACACACGATGGTAAAGAGAGAGAGAGTGATCCCCCACCCAGTTAGAGTCCGGGCCTGGGCAGAAGAAATTGAAGCCTGGGCCTGGACACACGATGGTAAAGAGAGAGAGAGTGATCCCCCCACCCAGTTAGAGTCCGGGCCTGGGCAGAAGAAATTGAAGCCTGGGCCTGGACACACGATGGTAAAGAGAGAGAGAGTGATCCCCCCACCCAGTTAGAGTCCGGGCCTGGGCAGAAGAAATTGAAGCCTGGGCCTGGACACACGATGGTAAAGAGAGAGAGAGTGATCCCCCCACCCAGTTAGAGTCCGGGCCTGGGCAGAAGAAATTGAAGCCTGGGCCTGGACACGCGATGGTGAAGAGAGACATAGTGATCCCCACCCTAGTTAGAGTCCGGGCCTGGGAAGAAGAAATTGAAGCCTGGGTCTGGACACGCGATGGTGAGAAGAGAGAGTGATCCCCCCACCCAGTTAGAGTCCGGGCCTGGGCAGAAGAAATTGAAGCCTGGGCCTGGACATGCGATGGTGAGAAGAGAGAGTGATCCCCCCACCCAGTTAGAGTCCGGGCCTGGGCAGAAGAAATTGAAGCCTGGGCCTGGACATGCGATGGTGAGAAGAGAGAGTGATCCCCCCACCCAGTTAGAGTCCGGGCCTGGGCAGAAGAAATTGAAGCCTGGGCCTGGACACGCGATGGTGAAGGAGAGAGAGAGTGATCCCCCCTCCCAGTTAGAGTCCGGGCCTGGGCAGAAGAAATTGGAGCCTGGGCCTGGACATGCGATGGTGAAGAGAGAGAGTGATCCCCCCTCCCAGTTAGAGTCCGGGCCTGGGCAGAAGAAATTGAAGCCTGGGCCTGGACACGCGATGGTGAAGAGAGAGATTGATCCCCCCTCCCAGTTAGAGTCCGGGCCTGGGCAGAAGAAATTGAAGCCTGGGCCTGGACACGCGATGGTGAAGAGAGAGAGTGATCCCCCCTCCCAGTTAGAGTCCGGGCCTGGGCAGAAGAAATTGAAGCCTGGGCCTGGACACGCGATGGTGAAGAGAGAGATTGATCCCCCCTCCCAGTTAGAGTCCGGGCCTGGGCAGAAGAAATTGAAGCCTGGGCCTGGACACGCGATGGTGAAGAGAGAGAGTGATCCCCCCTCCCAGTTAGAGTCCGGGCCTGGGCAGAAGAAATTGAAGCCTGGGTCTGGACACGCGATGGTGAAGGAGAGAGAGAGTGATCCCCCCACCCAGTTAGAGTCCGGGCCTGGGCAGAAGAAATTGAAGCCTGGGTCTGGACACCCGATGGTGAGAAGAGAGAGTGATCCCCCCTCCCAGTTAGAGTCCGGGCCTGGGCAGAAAAAAAATTGAAGCCTGGGCCTGGACACGCGATGGTGAAGGAGAGAGAGAGTGATCCCCCCACCCAGTTAGAGTCCGGGCCTGGGCAGAAGAAATTGAAGCCTGGGCCTGGACACACGATGGTAAAGAGAGAGAGAGTGATCCCCCCACCCAGTTAGAGTCCAGGCCTGGGCAGAAGAAATTGAAGCCTGGGCCTGGACACACGATGGTAAAGAGAGAGAGAGTGATCCCCCCACCCAGTTAGAGTCCGGGCCTGGGCAGAAGAAATTGAAGCCTGGGCCTGGACACACGATGGTAAAGAGAGAGAGAGTGATCCCCCCACCCAGTTAGAGTCCGGGCCTGGGCAGAAGAAATTGAAGCCTGGGCCTGGACACGCGATGGTGAAGAGAGACAGAGTGATCCCCACCCTAGTTAGAGTCCGGGCCTGGGAAGAAGAAATTGAAGCCTGGGTCTGGACACGCGATGGTGAGAAGAGAGAGTGATCCCCCCACCCAGTTAGAGTCCGGGCCTGGGCAGAAGAAATTGAAGCCTGGGCCTGGACATGCGATGGTGAGAAGAGAGAGTGATCCCCCCACCCAGTTAGAGTCCGGGCCTGGGCAGAAGAAATTGAAGCCTGGGCCTGGACATGCGATGGTGAGAAGAGAGAGTGATCCCCCCACCCAGTTAGAGTCCGGGCCTGGGCAGAAGAAATTGAAGCCTGGGCCTGGACACGCGATGGTGAAGGAGAGAGAGAGTGATCCCCCCTCCCAGTTAGAGTCCGGGCCTGGGCAGAAGAAATTGGAGGATGGGCCTGGACATGCGATGGTGAAGGAGAGACAGAGTGTTCCCCCCTCCCAGTTAGAGTCCGGGCCTGGGCAGAAAAAAAAAAAAAGCCTGGGCCTGGACACACCATGGTGAAGGAGAGTCAGAGGGATCTCCCCCCAATTAGAGTCCGGGCCTGGGCAGAAGAAATTGAAGCCTGGGCCTGGACACGCGATGGTGAAGAGAGAGAGTGATCCCCCCTCCCAGTTAGAGTCCGTGCCTGGGCAGAAGAAATTGAAGCCTGGGCCTGGACACGCGATGTTGAAGGAGAGAGAGAGTGATCCCCCCTCCCAGTTAGAGTCCGGGCCTGGGCAGAAGAAATTGAAGCCTGGGCCTGGACATGCGATGGTGAAGGAGAGACAGAGTGTCCCCCCCTCCCAGTTAGAGTCCGGGCCTGGGCAGAAGAAATTGAAGCCTGGGCCTGGACACGCGATGTTGAAGGAGAGAGAGAGTGATCCCCCCTCCCAGTTAGAGTCCGGGCCTGGGCAGAAGAAATTGAAGCCTGGGCCTGGACACGCGATGGTGAAGAGAGAGAGTGATCCCCCCTCCCAGTTAGAGTCCGGGCCTGGGCAGAAGAAATTGAAGCCTGGGTCTGGACATGCGATGGTGAGAAGAGAGAGTGATCCCCCCACCCAGTTAGAGTCCGGGCCTGGGCAGAAGAAATTGAAGCCTGGGCCTGGACAAGCGATGGTGAGAAGAGAGAGTGATCCCCCCACCCAGTTAGAGTCCGGGCCTGGGCAGAAGAAATTGAAGCCTGGGCCTGCACACACGATGGTGAGAAGAGAGAGTGATCCCCCCACCCAGTTAGAGTCCGGGCCTGGGCAGAAGAAATTGAAGCCTGGGCCTGGACACGCGATGGTGAAGAGAGAGAGTGATCCCCCCTCCCAGTTAGAGTCCGGGCCTGGGCAGAAGAAATTGAAGCCTGGGCCTGGACATGCGATGGTGAAGAGAGAGAGTGATCCCCCCACCCAGTTAAAGTCCGGGCCTGGGCAGAAGAAATTGAAGCCTGGGCCTGGACATGCGATGGTGAGAAGAGAGAGTGATCCCCCCACCCAGTTAGAGTCCGGGCCTGGGCAGAAGAAATTGGAGCCTGGGCCTGGACACGCGATGGTGAAGAGAGAGAGTGATCCCCCCACCCAGTTAGAGTCCGGGCCTGGGCAGAAGAAATTGGAGCCTGGGCCTGGACACGCGATGGTGAGAAGAGAGAGTGATCCCCCCACCCAGTTAGAGTCCGGGCCTGGGCAGAAGAAATTGAAGCCTGGGCCTGGACATGCGATGGTGAGAAGAGAGAGTGATCCCCCCACCCAGTTAGAGTCCGGGCCTGAGCAGAAGAAATTGAAGCCTGGGCCTGGACACACGATGGTGAGAAGAGAGAGTGATCCCCCCACCCAGTTAGAGTCCGGGCCTGGGCAGAAGAAATTGGAGCCTGGGCCTGGACACGCGATGGTGAAGGAGAGAGAGAGTGATCCCCCCACCCAGTTAGAGTCCGGGCCTAGGCAGAAGAAATTGATGCCTGGGCAGAAGAAATTGAAGCCTGGGCCTGGACACGCGATGGTGAAGGAGAGACAGAGTGATCCCCCACCCAGTTAGAGTCCGGGCCTGGGCAGAAGAAATTGGAGCCTGGGCCTGGACACGCGATGGTGAAGGAGAGACAGAGTGATCCCCCACCCAGTTAGAGTCCGGGCCTGGGAAGAAGAAATTGAAGCCTGGGCCTGAACACGCGATGGTGAAGAGAGACAGAGTGATCCCCCCACCCAGTTAGAGTCCGGGCCTGGGCAGAAGAAATTGAAGCCTGGGCCTGGACACGCGATGGTGAAGGAGAGACAGAGTGTTCCCCCCTCCCAGTTAGAGTCCGGGCCTGGGCAGAAGAAATTGAAGCCTGGGCCTGGACACGCGATGTTGAAGGAGAGAGAGAGTGATCCCCCCTCCCAGTTAGAGTCCGGGCCTGGGCAGAAGAAATTGGAGCCTGGGCCTGGACACGCGATGGTGAAGAGAGAGAGTGATCCCCCCTCCCAGTTAGAGTCCGGGCCTGGGCAGAAGAAATTGAAGCCTGGGCCTGGACACGCGATGGTGAAGAGAGAGAGTGATCCCCCCTCCCAGTTAGAGTCCGGGCCTGGGCAGAAGAAATTGAAGCCTGGGCCTGGACACGCGATGGTGAAGAGAGAGAGTGATCCCCCCTCCCAGTTAGAGTCCGGGCCTGGGCAGAAGAAATTGAAGCCTGGGCCTGGACACGCGATGGTAAAGAGAGAGAGAGTGATCCCCCCACCCAGTTAGAGTCCGGGCCTGGGCAGAAGAAATTGAAGCCTGGGCCTGGACATGCGATGGTGAGAAGAGAGAGTGATCCCCCCACCCAGTTAGAGTCCGGGCCTGGGCAGAAGAAATTGAAGCCTGGGCAGAAGAAATTGGAGCCTGGGCCTGGACACGCGATGGTGAGAAGAGAGAGTGATCCCCCCACCCAGTTAGAGTCCGGGCCTGGGCAGAAGAAATTGAAGCCTGGGCCTGGACACGCGATGGTAAAGAGAGAGAGAGTGATCTCCCCCCAATTAGAGTACGGGCCTGGGAAGAAGAAATTGAAGCCTGGGCCTGGACACGCGATGGTGAAGAGAGAGAGTGATCCCCCCTCCCAGTTAGAGTCTGGGCCTGGGCAGAAGAAATTGAAGCCTGGGCCTGGACACGCGATGGTGAAGGAGAGAGAGAGTGATCCCCCCTCCCAGTTAGAGTCCGGGCCTGGGCAGAAGAAATTGAAGCCTGGGCCTGGACACGCGATGGTGAGAAGAGAGAGTGATCCCCCCACCCAGTTAGAGTCCGGGCCTGGGCAGAAGAAATTGAAGCCTGGGCCTGGACACGCGATGGTGAAGAGAGAGAGTGATCCCCCCTCCCAGTTAGAGTCCGGGCCTGGGCAGAAGAAATTGAATCCTGGGCCTGGACACGCGATGGTGAAGAGAGAGAGTGATCCCCCCACCCAGTTAGAGTCCGGGCCTGGGCAGAAGAAATTGAAGCCTGGGCCTGGACACGCGATGGTGAAGAGAGAGAGTGATCCCCCCACCCAGTTAGAGTCCGGGCCTGGGCAGAAGAAATTGAAGCCTGGGCCTGGACACACGATGGTGAGAAGAGAGAGTGATCCCCCCACCCAGTTAGAGTCCGGGCCTGGGCAGAAGAAATTGAAGCCTGGGCCTGGACATGCGATGGTGAAGGAGAGACAGAGTGTTCCCCCCTCCCAGTTAGAGTCCGGGCCTGGGCAGAAAAAAATTGAAGCCTGGGCCTGGACACGCGATGGTGAAGAGAGAGAGAGTGATCCCCCCACCCAGTTAGAGTCCGGGCCTGGGCAGAAGAAATTGGAGCCTGGGCCTGGACACGCGATGGTGAGAAGAGAGAGTGATCCCCCCACCCAGTTAGAGTCCGGGCCTGGGCAGAAGAAATTGAAGCCTGGGCCTGGACACGCGATGGTGAAGAGAGAGAGTGATCCCCCCACCCAGTTAGAGTCCGGGCCTGGGCAGAAGAAATTGAAGCCTGGGCCTGGACATGCGATGGTGAGAAGAGAGAGTGATCCCCCCACCCAGTTAGAGTCCGGGCCTGGGCAGAAGAAATTGAAGCCTGGGCCTGGACACGCGATGGTGAAGGAGAGAGAGAGTGATCCCCCCTCCCAGTTAGAGTCCGGGCCTGGGCAGAAGAAATTGAAGCCTGGGCCTGGACACGCGATGGTGAAGAGAGAGAGTGATCCCCCCTCCCAGTTAGAGTCCGGGCCTGGGCAGAAGAAATTGAAGCCTGGGCCTGGACACGCGATGGTAAAGAGAGAGAGAGTGATCCCCCCACCCAGTTAGAGTCCGGGCCTGGGCAGAAGAAATTGAAGCCTGGGCCTGGACATGCGATGGTGAGAAGAGAGAGTGATCCCCCCACCCAGTTAGAGTCCGGGCCTGGGCAGAAGAAATTGAAGCCTGGGCAGAAGAAATTGGAGCCTGGGCCTGGACACGCGATGGTGAGAAGAGAGTGTGATCCCCCCACCCAGTTAGAGTCCGGGCCTGGGCAGAAGAAATTGAAGCCTGGGCCTGGACACGCGATGGTAAAGAGAGAGAGAGTGATCTCCCCCCAATTAGAGTACGGGCCTGGGAAGAAGAAATTGAAGCCTGGGCCTGGACACGCGATGGTGAAGAGAGAGAGTGATCCCCCCTCCCAGTTAGAGTCTGGGCCTGGGCAGAAGAAATTGAAGCCTGGGCCTGGACACGCGATGGTGAAGGAGAGAGAGAGTGATCCCCCCTCCCAGTTAGAGTCCGGGCCTGGGCAGAAGAAATTGAAGCCTGGGCCTGGACACGCGATGGTGAGAAGAGAGAGTGATCCCCCCACCCAGTTAGAGTCCGGGCCTGGGCAGAAGAAATTGAAGCCTGGGCCTGGACACGCGATGGTGAAGAGAGAGAGTGATCCCCCCTCCCAGTTAGAGTCCGGGCCTGGGCAGAAGAAATTGAATCCTGGGCCTGGACACGCGATGGTGAAGAGAGAGAGTGATCCCCCCACCCAGTTAGAGTCCGGGCCTGGGCAGAAGAAATTGAAGCCTGGGCCTGGACACGCGATGGTGAAGAGAGAGAGTGATCCCCCCACCCAGTTAGAGTCCGGGCCTGGGCAGAAGAAATTGAAGCCTGGGCCTGGACACACGATGGTGAGAAGAGAGAGTGATCCCCCCACCCAGTTAGAGTCCGGGCCTGGGCAGAAGAAATTGAAGCCTGGGCCTGGACATGCGATGGTGAAGGAGAGACAGAGTGTTCCCCCCTCCCAGTTAGAGTCCGGGCCTGGGCAGAAAAAAATTGAAGCCTGGGCCTGGACACGCGATGGTGAAGAGAGAGAGAGTGATCCCCCCACCCAGTTAGAGTCCGGGCCTGGGCAGAAGAAATTGGAGCCTGGGCCTGGACACGCGATGGTGAGAAGAGAGAGTGATCCCCCCACCCAGTTAGAGTCCGGGCCTGGGCAGAAGAAATTGAAGCCTGGGCCTGGACACGCGATGGTGAAGAGAGAGAGTGATCCCCCCACCCAGTTAGAGTCCGGGCCTGGGCAGAAGAAATTGAAGCCTGGGCCTGGACATGCGATGGTGAGAAGAGAGAGTGATCCCCCCACCCAGTTAGAGTCCGGGCCTGGGCAGAAGAAATTGAAGCCTGGGCCTGGACACGCGATGGTGAAGGAGAGAGAGAGTGAACCCCCCTCCCAGTTAGAGTCCGGGCCTGGGCAGAAGAAATTGAAGCCTGGGCCTGGACACGCGATGGTGAAGAGAGAGAGTGATCCCCCCTCCCAGTTAGAGTCCGGGCCTGGGCAGAAGAAATTGAAGCCTGGGCCTGGACACGCGATGGTGAAGAGAGAGAGTGATCCCCCCTCCCAGTTAGAGTCCGGGCCTGGGCAGAAGAAATTGAAGCCTGGGCCTGGACACGCGATGGTAAAGAGAGAGAGAGTGATCCCCCCACCCAGTTAGAGTCCGGGCCTGGGCAGAAGAAATTGAAGCCTGGGCCTGGACATGCGATGGTGAGAAGAGAGAGTGATCCCCCCACCCAGTTAGAGTCCGGGCCTGGGCAGAAGAAATTGAAGCCTGGGCAGAAGAAATTGGAGCCTGGGCCTGGACACGCGATGGTGAGAAGAGAGAGTGATCCCCCCACCCAGTTAGAGTCCGGGCCTGGGCAGAAGAAATTGAAGCCTGGGCCTGGACACGCGATGGTAAAGAGAGAGAGAGTGATCTCCCCCCAATTAGAGTACGGGCCTGGGAAGAAGAAATTGAAGCCTGGGCCTGGACACGCGATGGTGAAGAGAGAGAGTGATCCCCCCTCCCAGTTAGAGTCTGGGCCTGGGCAGAAGAAATTGAAGCCTGGGCCTGGACACGCGATGGTGAAGGAGAGAGAGAGTGATCCCCCCTCCCAGTTAGAGTCCGGGCCTGGGCAGAAGAAATTGAAGCCTGGGCCTGGACACGCGATGGTGAGAAGAGAGAGTGATCCCCCCACCCAGTTAGAGTCCGGGCCTGGGCAGAAGAAATTGAAGCCTGGGCCTGGACACGCGATGGTGAAGAGAGAGAGTGATCCCCCCTCCCAGTTAGAGTCCGGGCCTGGGCAGAAGAAATTGAATCCTGGGCCTGGACACGCGATGGTGAAGAGAGAGAGTGATCCCCCCACCCAGTTAGAGTCCGGGCCTGGGCAGAAGAAATTGAAGCCTGGGCCTGGACACGCGATGGTGAAGAGAGAGAGTGATCCCCCCACCCAGTTAGAGTCCGGGCCTGGGCAGAAGAAATTGAAGCCTGGGCCTGGACACACGATGGTGAGAAGAGAGAGTGATCCCCCCACCCAGTTAGAGTCCGGGCCTGGGCAGAAGAAATTGAAGCCTGGGCCTGGACATGCGATGGTGAAGGAGAGACAGAGTGTTCCCCCCTCCCAGTTAGAGTCCGGGCCTGGGCAGAAAAAAATTGAAGCCTGGGCCTGGACACGCGATGGTGAAGAGAGAGAGAGTGATCCCCCCACCCAGTTAGAGTCCGGGCCTGGGCAGAAGAAATTGGAGCCTGGGCCTGGACACGCGATGGTGAGAAGAGAGAGTGATCCCCCCACCCAGTTAGAGTCCGGGCCTGGGCAGAAGAAATTGAAGCCTGGGCCTGGACACGCGATGGTGAAGAGAGAGAGTGATCCCCCCACCCAGTTAGAGTCCGGGCCTGGGCAGAAGAAATTGAAGCCTGGGCCTGGACATGCGATGGTGAGAAGAGAGAGTGATCCCCCCACCCAGTTAGAGTCCGGGCCTGGGCAGAAGAAATTGAAGCCTGGGCCTGGACACGCGATGGTGAAGGAGAGAGAGAGTGATCCCCCCTCCCAGTTAGAGTCCGGGCCTGGGCAGAAGAAATTGAAGCCTGGGCCTGGACACGCGATGGTGAAGGAGAGAGAGAGTGATCCCCCCTCCCACTTAGAGTCCGGGCCTGGGAAGAAGAAATTGGAGCCTGGGCCTGGACATGCGATGGTGAAGAAGAGACAGAGTGTTCCCCCCACCCAGTTAGAGTCCGGGCCTGGGCAGAAAAAAAAAAAAAGCCTTTGCCTGGACACACCATGGTGAAGGAGAGTCAGAGGGATCTCCCCCCAATTAGAGTCCGGGCCTGGGAAGAAGAAATTGGAGCCTGGGCCTGGACACGCGATGGTGAAGAGAGACAGAGTGATCCCCCCACCCAGTTAGAGTCCGGGCCTGGGCAGAAGAAATTGAAGCCTGGGCCTGGACACTCGATGGTGAAGGAGAGTCAGAGTGATCCCCCCACCCAGTTAGAGTCCGGACCTGGGCCGAAGAAACTGAAGCCTGGGCCTGGACATGCGATCGTGAGAAGAGAGAGTGATCCCCCCACCCAGTTAGAGTCCGGGCCTGGGCAGAAGAAATTGAAGCCTGGGCCTGGACACGCGATGGTGAAGAGAGAGAGTGATCCCCCCACCCAGTTAGAGTCCGGGCCTGGGCAGAAGAAATTGAAGCCTGGGCCTGGACATGCGATGGTGAGAAGAGAGAGTGATCCCCCCACCCAGTTAGAGTCCGGGCCTGGGCAGAAGAAATTGGAGCCTGGGCCTGGACACGCGATGGTGAAGAGAGAGAGTGATCCCCCCTCCCAGTTAGAGTCCGGGCCTGGGCAGAAGAAATTGGAGCCTGGGCCTGGACACGCGATGGTGAAGAGAGAGAGTGATCCCCCCACCCAGTTAGAGTCCGGGCCTGGGCAGAAGAAATTGGAGCCTGGGCCTGGACACGCGATGGTGAAGGAGAGAGAGAGTGATCCCCCCACCCAGTTAGAGTCCGGGCCTGGGCAGAAGAAATTGAAGCCTGGGCAGAAGAAATTGAAGCCTGGGCCTGGACACACGATGGTGAAGAGAGACAGAGTGATCCCCCACCCAGTTAGAGTCCGGGCCTGGGCAGAAGAAATTGAAGCCTGGGCCTGGACACACGATGGTAAAGAGAGAGAGAGTGATCCCCCCACCCAGTTAGAGTCCGGGCCTGGGCAGAAGAAATTGAAGCCTGGGCCTGGACACACGATGGTAAAGAGAGAGAGAGTGATCCCCCCAGCCAGTTAGAGTCCGGGCCTGGGCAGAAGAAATTGAAGCCTGGGCCTGGACACACGATGGTAAAGAGAGAGAGAGTGATCCCCCCACCCAGTTAGAGTCCGGGCCTGGGCAGAAGAAATTGAAGCCTGGGCCTGGACACGCGATGGTGAAGAGAGACAGAGTGATCCCCACCCTAGTTAGAGTCCGGGCCTGGGAAGAAGAAATTGAAGCCTGGGTCTGGACACGCGATGGTGAGAAGAGAGAGTGATCCCCCCACCCAGTTAGAGTCCGGGCCTGGGCAGAAGAAATTGAAGCCTGGGCCTGGACATGCGATGGTGAGAAGAGAGAGTGATCCCCCCACCCAGTTAGAGTCCGGGCCTGGGCAGAAGAAATTGAAGCCTGGGCCTGGACATGCGATGGTGAGAAGAGAGAGTGATCCCCCCTCCCAGTTAGAGTCCGGGCCTGGGCAGAAGAAATTGGAGCCTGGGCCTGGACATGCGATGGTGAGAAGAGAGAGTGATCCCCCCACCCAGTTAGAGTCCGGGCCTGGGCAGAAGAAATTGAAGCCTGGGCCTGGACATGCGATGGTGAGAAGAGAGAGTGATCCCCCCACCCAGTTAGAGTCCGGGCCTGGGCAGAAGAAATTGAAGCCTGGGCCTGGACATGCGATGGTGAGAAGAGAGAGTGATCCCCCCTCCCAGTTAGAGTCCGGGCCTGGGCAGAAGAAATTGGAGCCTGGGCCTGGACATGCGATGGTGAGAAGAGAGAGTGATCCCCCCACCCAGTTAGAGTCCGGGCCTGGGCAGAAGAAATTGAAGCCTGGGCCTGGACATGCGATGGTGAGAAGAGAGAGTGATCCCCCCACCCAGTTAGAGTCCGGGCCTGGGCAGAAGAAATTGAAGCCTGGGCCTGGACACGCGATGGTGAAGGAGAGTCAGAGTGATCCCCCCACCCAGTTAGAGTCCGGGCCTGGGCAGAAGAAATTGAAGCCTGGGCCTGGACACGCGATGGTGAAGGAGAGTCAGAGTGATCCCCCCACCCAGTTAGATTCCGGGCCTGGGCAGAAAAGAAAAAAAGCCTGGGCCTGGACACGCGATGGTGAAGGAGAGAGAGAGTGATCCCCCCACCCAGTTAGAGTGGGGTGGCTGTAGCTCAGGCGGTAGAGCAGGTCATCTACTGATCGGAAGGTTGGTGGTTCGATTCCTGGCTTCCCCTAGTCTGCATGCCAAATATCCTTGGGCAAGATACTAACCCCAAATTGCTCTCCGATGCATCCATCGGAGTATGAATGTGTGTGAATGTTACTTAGAAAGCACTTAGAACAATGTGCTTGTGCGAATGTGGTGTGAATGGGTGAATGCACAAGTTGTGTAAAGCGCTTTGAGTGCTCAGATGAGTAGAAAAGCGCTATATAAGAACCAGTCCATTTACCATTACCATTTAGAGTCCGGGCCTGGGCAGAAGAAATTGAAGCCTGGGCCTGGACACGCGATGGTGAAGAGAGAGAGTGATCCCCCCTCCCAGTTAGAGTCCGGGCCTGGGCAGAAGAAATTGAAGCCTGGGCCTGGACACACGATGTTGAAGGAGAGAGAGAGTGATCCCCCCTCCCAGTTAGAGTCCGGGCCTGGGCAGAAGAAATTGGAGCCTGGGCCTGGACACGCGATGGTGAAGAGAGAGAGTGATCCCCCCACCCAGTTAGAGTCCGGGCCTGGGCAGAAGAAATTGAAGCCTGGGCCTGGACACGCGATGGTGAAGAGAGAGACTGATCCCCCCACCCAGTTAGAGTCCGGGCCTGGGCAGAAGAAATTGAAGCCTGGGCCTGGACACGCGATGGTGAAGAGAGAGAGTGATCCCACCTCCCAGTTAGAGTCCGGGCCTGGGCAGAAGAAATTGGAGCCTGGGCCTGGACACGCGATGGTGAAGAGAGAGAGTGATCCCCCCTCCCAGTTAGAGTCCGGGCCTGGGCAGAAGAAATTGAAGCCTGGGCCTGGACACGCGATGGTGAAGAGAGAGAGTGATCCCCCCTCCCAGTTAGAGTCCGGGCCTGGGCAGAAGATATTGAAGCCTGGGCCTGGACACGCGATGGTGAAGAGAGAGAGTGATCCCCCCTCCCAGTTAGAGTCCGGGCCTGGGCACAAGAAATTGAAGCCTGGGCCTGGACACGCGATGGTGAGAAGAGAGAGTGATCCCCCCACCCAGTTAGAGTCCGGGCCTGGGCAGAAGAAATTGAAGCCTGGGCCTGGACACGCGATGGTGAAGGAGAGAGAGAGTGATCCCCCCTCCCAGTTAGAGTCCGGGCCTGGGCAGAAGAAATTGAAGCCTGGGCCTGGACATGCGATGGTGAAGGAGAGACAGAGTGTTCCCCCCTCCCAGTTAGAGTCCGGGCCTGGGCAGAAAAAAATTGAAGCCTGGGCCTGGACACGCGATGGTGAAGAGAGAGAGTGATCCCCCCTCCCAGTTAGAGTCTGGGCCTGGGCAGAAGAAATTGAAGCCTGGGCCTGGACATGCGATGGTGAGAAGAGAGAGTGATCCCCCCACACAGTTAGAGTCCGGGCCTGGGCAGAAAAAAATTGAAGCCTGGGCCTGGACACGCGATGGTGAAGAGAGAGAGTGATCCCCCCTCCCAGTTAGAGTCTGGGCCTGGGCAGAAGAAATTGAAGCCTGGGCCTGGACACGCGATGGTGAGAAGAGAGAGTGATCCCCCCACCCAGTTAGAGTCCGGGCCTGGGCAGAAGAAATTGAAGCCTGGGCCTGGACACGCGATGGTGAAGGAGAGAGAGAGTGATCCCCCCTCCCAGTTAGAGTCCGGGCCTGGGCAGAAGAAATTGAAGCCTGGGTCTGGACATGCGATGGTGAGAAGAGAGAGTGATCCCCCCACCCAGTTAGAGTCCGGGCCTGGGCAGAAGAAATTGAAGCCTGGGCCTGGACAAGCGATGGTGAGAAGAGAGAGTGATCCCCCCACCCAGTTAGAGTCCGGGCCTGGGCAGAAGAAATTGAAGCCTGGGCCTGCACACACGATGGTGAGAAGAGAGAGTGATCCCCCCACCCAGTTAGAGTCCGGGCCTGGGCAGAAGAAATTGAAGCCTGGGCCTGGACACGCGATGGTGAAGAGAGAGAGTGATCCCCCCTCCCAGTTAGAGTCCGGGCCTGGGCAGAAGAAATTGAAGCCTGGGCCTGGACATGCGATGGTGAAGAGAGAGAGTGATCCCCCCACCCAGTTAAAGTCCGGGCCTGGGCAGAAGAAATTGAAGCCTGGGCCTGGACATGCGATGGTGAGAAGAGAGAGTGATCCCCCCACCCAGTTAGAGTCCGGGCCTGGGCAGAAGAAATTGGAGCCTGGGCCTGGACACGCGATGGTGAAGAGAGAGAGTGATCCCCCCACCCAGTTAGAGTCCGGGCCTGGGCAGAAGAAATTGGAGCCTGGGCCTGGACACGCGATGGTGAGAAGAGAGAGTGATCCCCCCACCCAGTTAGAGTCCGGGCCTGGGCAGAAGAAATTGAAGCCTGGGCCTGGACATGCGATGGTGAGAAGAGAGAGTGATCCCCCCACCCAGTTAGAGTCCGGGCCTGAGCAGAAGAAATTGAAGCCTGGGCCTGGACACACGATGGTGAGAAGAGAGAGTGATCCCCCCACCCAGTTAGAGTCCGGGCCTGGGCAGAAGAAATTGGAGCCTGGGCCTGGACACGCGATGGTGAAGGAGAGAGAGAGTGATCCCCCCACCCAGTTAGAGTCCGGGCCTAGGCAGAAGAAATTGATGCCTGGGCAGAAGAAATTGAAGCCTGGGCCTGGACACGCGATGGTGAAGGAGAGACAGAGTGATCCCCCACCCAGTTAGAGTCCGGGCCTGGGCAGAAGAAATTGGAGCCTGGGCCTGGACACGCGATGGTGAAGGAGAGACAGAGTGATCCCCCACCCAGTTAGAGTCCGGGCCTGGGAAGAAGAAATTGAAGCCTGGGCCTGAACACGCGATGGTGAAGAGAGACAGAGTGATCCCCCCACCCAGTTAGAGTCCGGGCCTGGGCAGAAGAAATTGAAGCCTGGGCCTGGACACGCGATGGTGAAGGAGAGACAGAGTGTTCCCCCCTCCCAGTTAGAGTCCGGGCCTGGGCAGAAGAAATTGAAGCCTGGGCCTGGACACGCGATGTTGAAGGAGAGAGAGAGTGATCCCCCCTCCCAGTTAGAGTCCGGGCCTGGGCAGAAGAAATTGGAGCCTGGGCCTGGACACGCGATGGTGAAGAGAGAGAGTGATCCCCCCTCCCAGTTAGAGTCCGGGCCTGGGCAGAAGAAATTGAAGCCTGGGCCTGGACACGCGATGGTGAAGAGAGAGAGTGATCCCCCCTCCCAGTTAGAGTCCGGGCCTGGGCAGAAGAAATTGAAGCCTGGGCCTGGACACGCGATGGTGAAGAGAGAGAGTGATCCCCCCTCCCAGTTAGAGTCCGGGCCTGGGCAGAAGAAATTGAAGCCTGGGCCTGGACACGCGATGGTAAAGAGAGAGAGAGTGATCCCCCCACCCAGTTAGAGTCCGGGCCTGGGCAGAAGAAATTGAAGCCTGGGCCTGGACATGCGATGGTGAGAAGAGAGAGTGATCCCCCCACCCAGTTAGAGTCCGGGCCTGGGCAGAAGAAATTGAAGCCTGGGCAGAAGAAATTGGAGCCTGGGCCTGGACACGCGATGGTGAGAAGAGAGAGTGATCCCCCCACCCAGTTAGAGTCCGGGCCTGGGCAGAAGAAATTGAAGCCTGGGCCTGGACACGCGATGGTAAAGAGAGAGAGAGTGATCTCCCCCCAATTAGAGTACGGGCCTGGGAAGAAGAAATTGAAGCCTGGGCCTGGACACGCGATGGTGAAGAGAGAGAGTGATCCCCCCTCCCAGTTAGAGTCTGGGCCTGGGCAGAAGAAATTGAAGCCTGGGCCTGGACACGCGATGGTGAAGGAGAGAGAGAGTGATCCCCCCTCCCAGTTAGAGTCCGGGCCTGGGCAGAAGAAATTGAAGCCTGGGCCTGGACACGCGATGGTGAGAAGAGAGAGTGATCCCCCCACCCAGTTAGAGTCCGGGCCTGGGCAGAAGAAATTGAAGCCTGGGCCTGGACACGCGATGGTGAAGAGAGAGAGTGATCCCCCCTCCCAGTTAGAGTCCGGGCCTGGGCAGAAGAAATTGAATCCTGGGCCTGGACACGCGATGGTGAAGAGAGAGAGTGATCCCCCCACCCAGTTAGAGTCCGGGCCTGGGCAGAAGAAATTGAAGCCTGGGCCTGGACACGCGATGGTGAAGAGAGAGAGTGATCCCCCCACCCAGTTAGAGTCCGGGCCTGGGCAGAAGAAATTGAAGCCTGGGCCTGGACACACGATGGTGAGAAGAGAGAGTGATCCCCCCACCCAGTTAGAGTCCGGGCCTGGGCAGAAGAAATTGAAGCCTGGGCCTGGACATGCGATGGTGAAGGAGAGACAGAGTGTTCCCCCCTCCCAGTTAGAGTCCGGGCCTGGGCAGAAAAAAATTGAAGCCTGGGCCTGGACACGCGATGGTGAAGAGAGAGAGAGTGATCCCCCCACCCAGTTAGAGTCCGGGCCTGGGCAGAAGAAATTGGAGCCTGGGCCTGGACACGCGATGGTGAGAAGAGAGAGTGATCCCCCCACCCAGTTAGAGTCCGGGCCTGGGCAGAAGAAATTGAAGCCTGGGCCTGGACACGCGATGGTGAAGGAGAGAGAGAGTGATCCCCCCTCCCAGTTAGAGTCCGGGCCTGGGCAGAAGAAATTGAAGCCTGGGCCTGGACACGCGATGGTGAAGAGAGAGAGTGATCCCCCCTCCCAGTTAGAGTCCGGGCCTGGGCAGAAGAAATTGAAGCCTGGGCCTGGACATGCGATGGTGAGAAGAGAGAGTGATCCCCCCACCCAGTTAGAGTCCGGGCCTGGGCAGAAGAAATTGAAGCCTGGGCAGAAGAAATTGGAGCCTGGGCCTGGACACGCGATGGTGAGAAGAGAGTGTGATCCCCCCACCCAGTTAGAGTCCGGGCCTGGGCAGAAGAAATTGAAGCCTGGGCCTGGACACGCGATGGTAAAGAGAGAGAGAGTGATCTCCCCCCAATTAGAGTACGGGCCTGGGAAGAAGAAATTGAAGCCTGGGCCTGGACACGCGATGGTGAAGAGAGAGAGTGATCCCCCCTCCCAGTTAGAGTCTGGGCCTGGGCAGAAGAAATTGAAGCCTGGGCCTGGACACGCGATGGTGAAGGAGAGAGAGAGTGATCCCCCCTCCCAGTTAGAGTCCGGGCCTGGGCAGAAGAAATTGAAGCCTGGGCCTGGACACGCGATGGTGAGAAGAGAGAGTGATCCCCCCACCCAGTTAGAGTCCGGGCCTGGGCAGAAGAAATTGAAGCCTGGGCCTGGACACGCGATGGTGAAGAGAGAGAGTGATCCCCCCTCCCAGTTAGAGTCCGGGCCTGGGCAGAAGAAATTGAATCCTGGGCCTGGACACGCGATGGTGAAGAGAGAGAGTGATCCCCCCACCCAGTTAGAGTCCGGGCCTGGGCAGAAGAAATTGAAGCCTGGGCCTGGACACGCGATGGTGAAGAGAGAGAGTGATCCCCCCACCCAGTTAGAGTCCGGGCCTGGGCAGAAGAAATTGAAGCCTGGGCCTGGACACACGATGGTGAGAAGAGAGAGTGATCCCCCCACCCAGTTAGAGTCCGGGCCTGGGCAGAAGAAATTGAAGCCTGGGCCTGGACATGCGATGGTGAAGGAGAGACAGAGTGTTCCCCCCTCCCAGTTAGAGTCCGGGCCTGGGCAGAAAAAAATTGAAGCCTGGGCCTGGACACGCGATGGTGAAGAGAGAGAGAGTGATCCCCCCACCCAGTTAGAGTCCGGGCCTGGGCAGAAGAAATTGGAGCCTGGGCCTGGACACGCGATGGTGAGAAGAGAGAGTGATCCCCCCACCCAGTTAGAGTCCGGGCCTGGGCAGAAGAAATTGAAGCCTGGGCCTGGACACGCGATGGTGAAGAGAGAGAGTGATCCCCCCACCCAGTTAGAGTCCGGGCCTGGGCAGAAGAAATTGAAGCCTGGGCCTGGACATGCGATGGTGAGAAGAGAGAGTGATCCCCCCACCCAGTTAGAGTCCGGGCCTGGGCAGAAGAAATTGAAGCCTGGGCCTGGACACGCGATGGTGAAGGAGAGAGAGAGTGAACCCCCCTCCCAGTTAGAGTCCGGGCCTGGGCAGAAGAAATTGAAGCCTGGGCCTGGACACGCGATGGTGAAGAGAGAGAGTGATCCCCCCTCCCAGTTAGAGTCCGGGCCTGGGCAGAAGAAATTGAAGCCTGGGCCTGGACACGCGATGGTGAAGAGAGAGAGTGATCCCCCCTCCCAGTTAGAGTCCGGGCCTGGGCAGAAGAAATTGAAGCCTGGGCCTGGACACGCGATGGTAAAGAGAGAGAGAGTGATCCCCCCACCCAGTTAGAGTCCGGGCCTGGGCAGAAGAAATTGAAGCCTGGGCCTGGACATGCGATGGTGAGAAGAGAGAGTGATCCCCCCACCCAGTTAGAGTCCGGGCCTGGGCAGAAGAAATTGAAGCCTGGGCAGAAGAAATTGGAGCCTGGGCCTGGACACGCGATGGTGAGAAGAGAGAGTGATCCCCCCACCCAGTTAGAGTCCGGGCCTGGGCAGAAGAAATTGAAGCCTGGGCCTGGACACGCGATGGTAAAGAGAGAGAGAGTGATCTCCCCCCAATTAGAGTACGGGCCTGGGAAGAAGAAATTGAAGCCTGGGCCTGGACACGCGATGGTGAAGAGAGAGAGTGATCCCCCCTCCCAGTTAGAGTCTGGGCCTGGGCAGAAGAAATTGAAGCCTGGGCCTGGACACGCGATGGTGAAGGAGAGAGAGAGTGATCCCCCCTCCCAGTTAGAGTCCGGGCCTGGGCAGAAGAAATTGAAGCCTGGGCCTGGACACGCGATGGTGAGAAGAGAGAGTGATCCCCCCACCCAGTTAGAGTCCGGGCCTGGGCAGAAGAAATTGAAGCCTGGGCCTGGACACGCGATGGTGAAGAGAGAGAGTGATCCCCCCTCCCAGTTAGAGTCCGGGCCTGGGCAGAAGAAATTGAATCCTGGGCCTGGACACGCGATGGTGAAGAGAGAGAGTGATCCCCCCACCCAGTTAGAGTCCGGGCCTGGGCAGAAGAAATTGAAGCCTGGGCCTGGACACGCGATGGTGAAGAGAGAGAGTGATCCCCCCACCCAGTTAGAGTCCGGGCCTGGGCAGAAGAAATTGAAGCCTGGGCCTGGACACACGATGGTGAGAAGAGAGAGTGATCCCCCCACCCAGTTAGAGTCCGGGCCTGGGCAGAAGAAATTGAAGCCTGGGCCTGGACATGCGATGGTGAAGGAGAGACAGAGTGTTCCCCCCTCCCAGTTAGAGTCCGGGCCTGGGCAGAAAAAAATTGAAGCCTGGGCCTGGACACGCGATGGTGAAGAGAGAGAGAGTGATCCCCCCACCCAGTTAGAGTCCGGGCCTGGGCAGAAGAAATTGGAGCCTGGGCCTGGACACGCGATGGTGAGAAGAGAGAGTGATCCCCCCACCCAGTTAGAGTCCGGGCCTGGGCAGAAGAAATTGAAGCCTGGGCCTGGACACGCGATGGTGAAGAGAGAGAGTGATCCCCCCACCCAGTTAGAGTCCGGGCCTGGGCAGAAGAAATTGAAGCCTGGGCCTGGACATGCGATGGTGAGAAGAGAGAGTGATCCCCCCACCCAGTTAGAGTCCGGGCCTGGGCAGAAGAAATTGAAGCCTGGGCCTGGACACGCGATGGTGAAGGAGAGAGAGAGTGATCCCCCCTCCCAGTTAGAGTCCGGGCCTGGGCAGAAGAAATTGAAGCCTGGGCCTGGACACGCGATGGTGAAGGAGAGAGAGAGTGATCCCCCCTCCCACTTAGAGTCCGGGCCTGGGAAGAAGAAATTGGAGCCTGGGCCTGGACATGCGATGGTGAAGAAGAGACAGAGTGTTCCCCCCACCCAGTTAGAGTCCGGGCCTGGGCAGAAAAAAAAAAAAAGCCTTTGCCTGGACACACCATGGTGAAGGAGAGTCAGAGGGATCTCCCCCCAATTAGAGTCCGGGCCTGGGAAGAAGAAATTGGAGCCTGGGCCTGGACACGCGATGGTGAAGAGAGACAGAGTGATCCCCCCACCCAGTTAGAGTCCGGGCCTGGGCAGAAGAAATTGAAGCCTGGGCCTGGACACTCGATGGTGAAGGAGAGTCAGAGTGATCCCCCCACCCAGTTAGAGTCCGGACCTGGGCCGAAGAAACTGAAGCCTGGGCCTGGACATGCGATCGTGAGAAGAGAGAGTGATCCCCCCACCCAGTTAGAGTCCGGGCCTGGGCAGAAGAAATTGAAGCCTGGGCCTGGACACGCGATGGTGAAGAGAGAGAGTGATCCCCCCACCCAGTTAGAGTCCGGGCCTGGGCAGAAGAAATTGAAGCCTGGGCCTGGACATGCGATGGTGAGAAGAGAGAGTGATCCCCCCACCCAGTTAGAGTCCGGGCCTGGGCAGAAGAAATTGGAGCCTGGGCCTGGACACGCGATGGTGAAGAGAGAGAGTGATCCCCCCTCCCAGTTAGAGTCCGGGCCTGGGCAGAAGAAATTGAAGCCTGGGCCTGGACACGCGATGGTGAAGAGAGAGAGTGATCCCCCCACCCAGTTAGAGTCCGGGCCTGGGCAGAAGAAATTGGAGCCTGGGCCTGGACACGCGATGGTGAAGAGAGAGAGTGATCCCCCCACCCAGTTAGAGTCCGGGCCTGGGCAGAAGAAATTGGAGCCTGGGCCTGGACACGCGATGGTGAAGGAGAGAGAGAGTGATCCCCCCACCCAGTTAGAGTCCGGGCCTGGGCAGAAGAAATTGAAGCCTGGGCAGAAGAAATTGAAGCCTGGGCCTGGACACACGATGGTGAAGAGAGACAGAGTGATCCCCCACCCAGTTAGAGTCCGGGCCTGGGCAGAAGAAATTGAAGCCTGGGCCTGGACACACGATGGTAAAGAGAGAGAGAGTGATCCCCCCACCCAGTTAGAGTCCGGGCCTGGGCAGAAGAAATTGAAGCCTGGGCCTGGACACACGATGGTAAAGAGAGAGAGAGTGATCCCCCCAGCCAGTTAGAGTCCGGGCCTGGGCAGAAGAAATTGAAGCCTGGGCCTGGACACACGATGGTAAAGAGAGAGAGAGTGATCCCCCCACCCAGTTAGAGTCCGGGCCTGGGCAGAAGAAATTGAAGCCTGGGCCTGGACACGCGATGGTGAAGAGAGACAGAGTGATCCCCACCCTAGTTAGAGTCCGGGCCTGGGAAGAAGAAATTGAAGCCTGGGTCTGGACACGCGATGGTGAGAAGAGAGAGTGATCCCCCCACCCAGTTAGAGTCCGGGCCTGGGCAGAAGAAATTGAAGCCTGGGCCTGGACATGCGATGGTGAGAAGAGAGAGTGATCCCCCCACCCAGTTAGAGTCCGGGCCTGGGCAGAAGAAATTGAAGCCTGGGCCTGGACATGCGATGGTGAGAAGAGAGAGTGATCCCCCCTCCCAGTTAGAGTCCGGGCCTGGGCAGAAGAAATTGGAGCCTGGGCCTGGACATGCGATGGTGAGAAGAGAGAGTGATCCCCCCACCCAGTTAGAGTCCGGGCCTGGGCAGAAGAAATTGAAGCCTGGGCCTGGACATGCGATGGTGAGAAGAGAGAGTGATCCCCCCACCCAGTTAGAGTCCGGGCCTGGGCAGAAGAAATTGAAGCCTGGGCCTGGACATGCGATGGTGAGAAGAGAGAGTGATCCCCCCTCCCAGTTAGAGTCCGGGCCTGGGCAGAAGAAATTGGAGCCTGGGCCTGGACATGCGATGGTGAGAAGAGAGAGTGATCCCCCCACCCAGTTAGAGTCCGGGCCTGGGCAGAAGAAATTGAAGCCTGGGCCTGGACATGCGATGGTGAGAAGAGAGAGTGATCCCCCCACCCAGTTAGAGTCCGGGCCTGGGCAGAAGAAATTGAAGCCTGGGCCTGGACACGCGATGGTGAAGGAGAGTCAGAGTGATCCCCCCACCCAGTTAGAGTCCGGGCCTGGGCAGAAGAAATTGAAGCCTGGGCCTGGACACGCGATGGTGAAGGAGAGTCAGAGTGATCCCCCCACCCAGTTAGATTCCGGGCCTGGGCAGAAAAGAAAAAAAGCCTGGGCCTGGACACGCGATGGTGAAGGAGAGAGAGAGTGATCCCCCCACCCAGTTAGAGTGGGGTGGCTGTAGCTCAGGCGGTAGAGCAGGTCATCTACTGATCGGAAGGTTGGTGGTTCGATTCCTGGCTTCCCCTAGTCTGCATGCCAAATATCCTTGGGCAAGATACTAACCCCAAATTGCTCTCCGATGCATCCATCGGAGTATGAATGTGTGTGAATGTTACTTAGAAAGCACTTAGAACAATGTGCTTGTGCGAATGTGGTGTGAATGGGTGAATGCACAAGTTGTGTAAAGCGCTTTGAGTGCTCAGATGAGTAGAAAAGCGCTATATAAGAACCAGTCCATTTACCATTACCATTTAGAGTCCGGGCCTGGGCAGAAGAAATTGAAGCCTGGGCCTGGACACGCGATGGTGAAGAGAGAGAGTGATCCCCCCTCCCAGTTAGAGTCCGGGCCTGGGCAGAAGAAATTGAAGCCTGGGCCTGGACACACGATGTTGAAGGAGAGAGAGAGTGATCCCCCCTCCCAGTTAGAGTCCGGGCCTGGGCAGAAGAAATTGGAGCCTGGGCCTGGACACGCGATGGTGAAGAGAGAGAGTGATCCCCCCACCCAGTTAGAGTCCGGGCCTGGGCAGAAGAAATTGAAGCCTGGGCCTGGACACGCGATGGTGAAGAGAGAGACTGATCCCCCCACCCAGTTAGAGTCCGGGCCTGGGCAGAAGAAATTGAAGCCTGGGCCTGGACACGCGATGGTGAAGAGAGAGAGTGATCCCACCTCCCAGTTAGAGTCCGGGCCTGGGCAGAAGAAATTGGAGCCTGGGCCTGGACACGCGATGGTGAAGAGAGAGAGTGATCCCCCCTCCCAGTTAGAGTCCGGGCCTGGGCAGAAGAAATTGAAGCCTGGGCCTGGACACGCGATGGTGAAGAGAGAGAGTGATCCCCCCTCCCAGTTAGAGTCCGGGCCTGGGCAGAAGATATTGAAGCCTGGGCCGGGACACGCGATGGTGAAGAGAGAGAGTGATCCCCCCTCCCAGTTAGAGTCCGGGCCTGGGCACAAGAAATTGAAGCCTGGGCCTGGACACGCGATGGTGAGAAGAGAGAGTGATCCCCCCACCCAGTTAGAGTCCGGGCCTGGGCAGAAGAAATTGAAGCCTGGGCCTGGACACGCGATGGTGAAGGAGAGAGAGAGTGATCCCCCCTCCCAGTTAGAGTCCGGGCCTGGGCAGAAGAAATTGAAGCCTGGGCCTGGACATGCGATGGTGAAGGAGAGACAGAGTGTTCCCCCCTCCCAGTTAGAGTCCGGGCCTGGGCAGAAAAAAATTGAAGCCTGGGCCTGGACACGCGATGGTGAAGAGAGAGAGTGATCCCCCCTCCCAGTTAGAGTCTGGGCCTGGGCAGAAGAAATTGAAGCCTGGGCCTGGACATGCGATGGTGAGAAGAGAGAGTGATCCCCCCACACAGTTAGAGTCCGGGCCTGGGCAGAAAAAAATTGAAGCCTGGGCCTGGACACGCGATGGTGAAGAGAGAGAGTGATCCCCCCTCCCAGTTAGAGTCTGGGCCTGGGCAGAAGAAATTGAAGCCTGGGCCTGGACACGCGATGGTGAGAAGAGAGAGTGATCCCCCCACCCAGTTAGAGTCCGGGCCTGGGCAGAAGAAATTGAAGCCTGGGCCTGGACACGCGATGGTGAAGGAGAGAGAGAGTGATCCCCCCTCCCAGTTAGAGTCCGGGCCTGGGCAGAAGAAATTGAAGCCTGGGTCTGGACATGCGATGGTGAGAAGAGAGAGTGATCCCCCCACCCAGTTAGAGTCCGGGCCTGGGCAGAAGAAATTGAAGCCTGGGCCTGGACAAGCGATGGTGAGAAGAGAGAGTGATCCCCCCACCCAGTTAGAGTCCGGGCCTGGGCAGAAGAAATTGAAGCCTGGGCCTGCACACACGATGGTGAGAAGAGAGAGTGATCCCCCCACCCAGTTAGAGTCCGGGCCTGGGCAGAAGAAATTGAAGCCTGGGCCTGGACACGCGATGGTGAAGAGAGAGAGTGATCCCCCCTCCCAGTTAGAGTCCGGGCCTGGGCAGAAGAAATTGAAGCCTGGGCCTGGACATGCGATGGTGAAGAGAGAGAGTGATCCCCCCACCCAGTTAAAGTCCGGGCCTGGGCAGAAGAAATTGAAGCCTGGGCCTGGACATGCGATGGTGAGAAGAGAGAGTGATCCCCCCACCCAGTTAGAGTCCGGGCCTGGGCAGAAGAAATTGGAGCCTGGGCCTGGACACGCGATGGTGAAGAGAGAGAGTGATCCCCCCACCCAGTTAGAGTCCGGGCCTGGGCAGAAGAAATTGGAGCCTGGGCCTGGACACGCGATGGTGAGAAGAGAGAGTGATCCCCCCACCCAGTTAGAGTCCGGGCCTGGGCAGAAGAAATTGAAGCCTGGGCCTGGACATGCGATGGTGAGAAGAGAGAGTGATCCCCCCACCCAGTTAGAGTCCGGGCCTGAGCAGAAGAAATTGAAGCCTGGGCCTGGACACACGATGGTGAGAAGAGAGAGTGATCCCCCCACCCAGTTAGAGTCCGGGCCTGGGCAGAAGAAATTGGAGCCTGGGCCTGGACACGCGATGGTGAAGGAGAGAGAGAGTGATCCCCCCACCCAGTTAGAGTCCGGGCCTAGGCAGAAGAAATTGATGCCTGGGCAGAAGAAATTGAAGCCTGGGCCTGGACACGCGATGGTGAAGGAGAGACAGAGTGATCCCCCACCCAGTTAGAGTCCGGGCCTGGGCAGAAGAAATTGGAGCCTGGGCCTGGACACGCGATGGTGAAGGAGAGACAGAGTGATCCCCCACCCAGTTAGAGTCCGGGCCTGGGAAGAAGAAATTGAAGCCTGGGCCTGAACACGCGATGGTGAAGAGAGACAGAGTGATCCCCCCACCCAGTTAGAGTCCGGGCCTGGGCAGAAGAAATTGAAGCCTGGGCCTGGACACGCGATGGTGAAGGAGAGACAGAGTGTACCCCCCTCCCAGTTAGAGTCCGGGCCTGGGCAGAAGAAATTGAAGCCTGGGCCTGGACACGCGATGTTGAAGGAGAGAGAGAGTGATCCCCCCTCCCAGTTAGAGTCCGGGCCTGGGCAGAAGAAATTGGAGCCTGGGCCTGGACACGCGATGGTGAAGAGAGAGAGTGATCCCCCCTCCCAGTTAGAGTCCGGGCCTGGGCAGAAGAAATTGAAGCCTGGGCCTGGACACGCGATGGTGAAGAGAGAGAGTGATCCCCCCTCCCAGTTAGAGTCCGGGCCTGGGCAGAAGAAATTGAAGCCTGGGCCTGGACACGCGATGGTGAAGAGAGAGAGTGATCCCCCCTCCCAGTTAGAGTCCGGGCCTGGGCAGAAGAAATTGAAGCCTGGGCCTGGACACGCGATGGTAAAGAGAGAGAGAGTGATCCCCCCACCCAGTTAGAGTCCGGGCCTGGGCAGAAGAAATTGAAGCCTGGGCCTGGACATGCGATGGTGAGAAGAGAGAGTGATCCCCCCACCCAGTTAGAGTCCGGGCCTGGGCAGAAGAAATTGAAGCCTGGGCAGAAGAAATTGGAGCCTGGGCCTGGACACGCGATGGTGAGAAGAGAGAGTGATCCCCCCACCCAGTTAGAGTCCGGGCCTGGGCAGAAGAAATTGAAGCCTGGGCCTGGACACGCGATGGTAAAGAGAGAGAGAGTGATCTCCCCCCAATTAGAGTACGGGCCTGGGAAGAAGAAATTGAAGCCTGGGCCTGGACACGCGATGGTGAAGAGAGAGAGTGATCCCCCCTCCCAGTTAGAGTCTGGGCCTGGGCAGAAGAAATTGAAGCCTGGGCCTGGACACGCGATGGTGAAGGAGAGAGAGAGTGATCCCCCCTCCCAGTTAGAGTCCGGGCCTGGGCAGAAGAAATTGAAGCCTGGGCCTGGACACGCGATGGTGAGAAGAGAGAGTGATCCCCCCACCCAGTTAGAGTCCGGGCCTGGGCAGAAGAAATTGAAGCCTGGGCCTGGACACGCGATGGTGAAGAGAGAGAGTGATCCCCCCTCCCAGTTAGAGTCCGGGCCTGGGCAGAAGAAATTGAATCCTGGGCCTGGACACGCGATGGTGAAGAGAGAGAGTGATCCCCCCACCCAGTTAGAGTCCGGGCCTGGGCAGAAGAAATTGAAGCCTGGGCCTGGACACGCGATGGTGAAGAGAGAGAGTGATCCCCCCACCCAGTTAGAGTCCGGGCCTGGGCAGAAGAAATTGAAGCCTGGGCCTGGACACACGATGGTGAGAAGAGAGAGTGATCCCCCCACCCAGTTAGAGTCCGGGCCTGGGCAGAAGAAATTGAAGCCTGGGCCTGGACATGCGATGGTGAAGGAGAGACAGAGTGTTCCCCCCTCCCAGTTAGAGTCCGGGCCTGGGCAGAAAAAAATTGAAGCCTGGGCCTGGACACGCGATGGTGAAGAGAGAGAGAGTGATCCCCCCACCCAGTTAGAGTCCGGGCCTGGGCAGAAGAAATTGGAGCCTGGGCCTGGACACGCGATGGTGAGAAGAGAGAGTGATCCCCCCACCCAGTTAGAGTCCGGGCCTGGGCAGAAGAAATTGAAGCCTGGGCCTGGACACGCGATGGTGAAGAGAGAGAGTGATCCCCCCACCCAGTTAGAGTCCGGGCCTGGGCAGAAGAAATTGAAGCCTGGGCCTGGACATGCGATGGTGAGAAGAGAGAGTGATCCCCCCACCCAGTTAGAGTCCGGGCCTGGGCAGAAGAAATTGAAGCCTGGGCCTGGACACGCGATGGTGAAGGAGAGAGAGAGTGATCCCCCCTCCCAGTTAGAGTCCGGGCCTGGGCAGAAGAAATTGAAGCCTGGGCCTGGACACGCGATGGTGAAGAGAGAGAGTGATCCCCCCTCCCAGTTAGAGTCCGGGCCTGGGCAGAAGAAATTGAAGCCTGGGCCTGGACACGCGATGGTAAAGAGAGAGAGAGTGATCCCCCCACCCAGTTAGAGTCCGGGCCTGGGCAGAAGAAATTGAAGCCTGGGCCTGGACATGCGATGGTGAGAAGAGAGAGTGATCCCCCCACCCAGTTAGAGTCCGGGCCTGGGCAGAAGAAATTGAAGCCTGGGCAGAAGAAATTGGAGCCTGGGCCTGGACACGCGATGGTGAGAAGAGAGTGTGATCCCCCCACCCAGTTAGAGTCCGGGCCTGGGCAGAAGAAATTGAAGCCTGGGCCTGGACACGCGATGGTAAAGAGAGAGAGAGTGATCTCCCCCCAATTAGAGTACGGGCCTGGGAAGAAGAAATTGAAGCCTGGGCCTGGACACGCGATGGTGAAGAGAGAGAGTGATCCCCCCTCCCAGTTAGAGTCTGGGCCTGGGCAGAAGAAATTGAAGCCTGGGCCTGGACACGCGATGGTGAAGGAGAGAGAGAGTGATCCCCCCTCCCAGTTAGAGTCCGGGCCTGGGCAGAAGAAATTGAAGCCTGGGCCTGGACACGCGATGGTGAGAAGAGAGAGTGATCCCCCCACCCAGTTAGAGTCCGGGCCTGGGCAGAAGAAATTGAAGCCTGGGCCTGGACACGCGATGGTGAAGAGAGAGAGTGATCCCCCCTCCCAGTTAGAGTCCGGGCCTGGGCAGAAGAAATTGAATCCTGGGCCTGGACACGCGATGGTGAAGAGAGAGAGTGATCCCCCCACCCAGTTAGAGTCCGGGCCTGGGCAGAAGAAATTGAAGCCTGGGCCTGGACACGCGATGGTGAAGAGAGAGAGTGATCCCCCCACCCAGTTAGAGTCCGGGCCTGGGCAGAAGAAATTGAAGCCTGGGCCTGGACACACGATGGTGAGAAGAGAGAGTGATCCCCCCACCCAGTTAGAGTCCGGGCCTGGGCAGAAGAAATTGAAGCCTGGGCCTGGACATGCGATGGTGAAGGAGAGACAGAGTGTTCCCCCCTCCCAGTTAGAGTCCGGGCCTGGGCAGAAAAAAATTGAAGCCTGGGCCTGGACACGCGATGGTGAAGAGAGAGAGAGTGATCCCCCCACCCAGTTAGAGTCCGGGCCTGGGCAGAAGAAATTGGAGCCTGGGCCTGGACACGCGATGGTGAGAAGAGAGAGTGATCCCCCCACCCAGTTAGAGTCCGGGCCTGGGCAGAAGAAATTGAAGCCTGGGCCTGGACACGCGATGGTGAAGAGAGAGAGTGATCCCCCCACCCAGTTAGAGTCCGGGCCTGGGCAGAAGAAATTGAAGCCTGGGCCTGGACATGCGATGGTGAGAAGAGAGAGTGATCCCCCCACCCAGTTAGAGTCCGGGCCTGGGCAGAAGAAATTGAAGCCTGGGCCTGGACACGCGATGGTGAAGGAGAGAGAGAGTGAACCCCCCTCCCAGTTAGAGTCCGGGCCTGGGCAGAAGAAATTGAAGCCTGGGCCTGGACACGCGATGGTGAAGAGAGAGAGTGATCCCCCCTCCCAGTTAGAGTCCGGGCCTGGGCAGAAGAAATTGAAGCCTGGGCCTGGACACGCGATGGTGAAGAGAGAGAGTGATCCCCCCTCCCAGTTAGAGTCCGGGCCTGGGCAGAAGAAATTGAAGCCTGGGCCTGGACACGCGATGGTAAAGAGAGAGAGAGTGATCCCCCCACCCAGTTAGAGTCCGGGCCTGGGCAGAAGAAATTGAAGCCTGGGCCTGGACATGCGATGGTGAGAAGAGAGAGTGATCCCCCCACCCAGTTAGAGTCCGGGCCTGGGCAGAAGAAATTGAAGCCTGGGCAGAAGAAATTGGAGCCTGGGCCTGGACACGCGATGGTGAGAAGAGAGAGTGATCCCCCCACCCAGTTAGAGTCCGGGCCTGGGCAGAAGAAATTGAAGCCTGGGCCTGGACACGCGATGGTAAAGAGAGAGAGAGTGATCTCCCCCCAATTAGAGTACGGGCCTGGGAAGAAGAAATTGAAGCCTGGGCCTGGACACGCGATGGTGAAGAGAGAGAGTGATCCCCCCTCCCAGTTAGAGTCTGGGCCTGGGCAGAAGAAATTGAAGCCTGGGCCTGGACACGCGATGGTGAAGGAGAGAGAGAGTGATCCCCCCTCCCAGTTAGAGTCCGGGCCTGGGCAGAAGAAATTGAAGCCTGGGCCTGGACACGCGATGGTGAGAAGAGAGAGTGATCCCCCCACCCAGTTAGAGTCCGGGCCTGGGCAGAAGAAATTGAAGCCTGGGCCTGGACACGCGATGGTGAAGAGAGAGAGTGATCCCCCCTCCCAGTTAGAGTCCGGGCCTGGGCAGAAGAAATTGAATCCTGGGCCTGGACACGCGATGGTGAAGAGAGAGAGTGATCCCCCCACCCAGTTAGAGTCCGGGCCTGGGCAGAAGAAATTGAAGCCTGGGCCTGGACACGCGATGGTGAAGAGAGAGAGTGATCCCCCCACCCAGTTAGAGTCCGGGCCTGGGCAGAAGAAATTGAAGCCTGGGCCTGGACACACGATGGTGAGAAGAGAGAGTGATCCCCCCACCCAGTTAGAGTCCGGGCCTGGGCAGAAGAAATTGAAGCCTGGGCCTGGACATGCGATGGTGAAGGAGAGACAGAGTGTTCCCCCCTCCCAGTTAGAGTCCGGGCCTGGGCAGAAAAAAATTGAAGCCTGGGCCTGGACACGCGATGGTGAAGAGAGAGAGAGTGATCCCCCCACCCAGTTAGAGTCCGGGCCTGGGCAGAAGAAATTGGAGCCTGGGCCTGGACACGCGATGGTGAGAAGAGAGAGTGATCCCCCCACCCAGTTAGAGTCCGGGCCTGGGCAGAAGAAATTGAAGCCTGGGCCTGGACACGCGATGGTGAAGAGAGAGAGTGATCCCCCCACCCAGTTAGAGTCCGGGCCTGGGCAGAAGAAATTGAAGCCTGGGCCTGGACATGCGATGGTGAGAAGAGAGAGTGATCCCCCCACCCAGTTAGAGTCCGGGCCTGGGCAGAAGAAATTGAAGCCTGGGCCTGGACACGCGATGGTGAAGGAGAGAGAGAGTGATCCCCCCTCCCAGTTAGAGTCCGGGCCTGGGCAGAAGAAATTGAAGCCTGGGCCTGGACACGCGATGGTGAAGGAGAGAGAGAGTGATCCCCCCTCCCACTTAGAGTCCGGGCCTGGGAAGAAGAAATTGGAGCCTGGGCCTGGACATGCGATGGTGAAGAAGAGACAGAGTGTTCCCCCCACCCAGTTAGAGTCCGGGCCTGGGCAGAAAAAAAAAAAAAGCCTTTGCCTGGACACACCATGGTGAAGGAGAGTCAGAGGGATCTCCCCCCAATTAGAGTCCGGGCCTGGGAAGAAGAAATTGGAGCCTGGGCCTGGACACGCGATGGTGAAGAGAGACAGAGTGATCCCCCCACCCAGTTAGAGTCCGGGCCTGGGCAGAAGAAATTGAAGCCTGGGCCTGGACACTCGATGGTGAAGGAGAGTCAGAGTGATCCCCCCACCCAGTTAGAGTCCGGACCTGGGCCGAAGAAACTGAAGCCTGGGCCTGGACATGCGATCGTGAGAAGAGAGAGTGATCCCCCCACCCAGTTAGAGTCCGGGCCTGGGCAGAAGAAATTGAAGCCTGGGCCTGGACACGCGATGGTGAAGAGAGAGAGTGATCCCCCCACCCAGTTAGAGTCCGGGCCTGGGCAGAAGAAATTGAAGCCTGGGCCTGGACATGCGATGGTGAGAAGAGAGAGTGATCCCCCCACCCAGTTAGAGTCCGGGCCTGGGCAGAAGAAATTGGAGCCTGGGCCTGGACACGCGATGGTGAAGAGAGAGAGTGATCCCCCCTCCCAGTTAGAGTCCGGGCCTGGGCAGAAGAAATTGAAGCCTGGGCCTGGACACGCGATGGTGAAGAGAGAGAGTGATCCCCCCACCCAGTTAGAGTCCGGGCCTGGGCAGAAGAAATTGGAGCCTGGGCCTGGACACGCGATGGTGAAGAGAGAGAGTGATCCCCCCACCCAGTTAGAGTCCGGGCCTGGGCAGAAGAAATTGGAGCCTGGGCCTGGACACGCGATGGTGAAGGAGAGAGAGAGTGATCCCCCCACCCAGTTAGAGTCCGGGCCTGGGCAGAAGAAATTGAAGCCTGGGCAGAAGAAATTGAAGCCTGGGCCTGGACACACGATGGTGAAGAGAGACAGAGTGATCCCCCACCCAGTTAGAGTCCGGGCCTGGGCAGAAGAAATTGAAGCCTGGGCCTGGACACACGATGGTAAAGAGAGAGAGAGTGATCCCCCCACCCAGTTAGAGTCCGGGCCTGGGCAGAAGAAATTGAAGCCTGGGCCTGGACACACGATGGTAAAGAGAGAGAGAGTGATCCCCCCAGCCAGTTAGAGTCCGGGCCTGGGCAGAAGAAATTGAAGCCTGGGCCTGGACACACGATGGTAAAGAGAGAGAGAGTGATCCCCCCACCCAGTTAGAGTCCGGGCCTGGGCAGAAGAAATTGAAGCCTGGGCCTGGACACGCGATGGTGAAGAGAGACAGAGTGATCCCCACCCTAGTTAGAGTCCGGGCCTGGGAAGAAGAAATTGAAGCCTGGGTCTGGACACGCGATGGTGAGAAGAGAGAGTGATCCCCCCACCCAGTTAGAGTCCGGGCCTGGGCAGAAGAAATTGAAGCCTGGGCCTGGACATGCGATGGTGAGAAGAGAGAGTGATCCCCCCACCCAGTTAGAGTCCGGGCCTGGGCAGAAGAAATTGAAGCCTGGGCCTGGACATGCGATGGTGAGAAGAGAGAGTGATCCCCCCTCCCAGTTAGAGTCCGGGCCTGGGCAGAAGAAATTGGAGCCTGGGCCTGGACATGCGATGGTGAGAAGAGAGAGTGATCCCCCCACCCAGTTAGAGTCCGGGCCTGGGCAGAAGAAATTGAAGCCTGGGCCTGGACATGCGATGGTGAGAAGAGAGAGTGATCCCCCCACCCAGTTAGAGTCCGGGCCTGGGCAGAAGAAATTGAAGCCTGGGCCTGGACATGCGATGGTGAGAAGAGAGAGTGATCCCCCCTCCCAGTTAGAGTCCGGGCCTGGGCAGAAGAAATTGGAGCCTGGGCCTGGACATGCGATGGTGAGAAGAGAGAGTGATCCCCCCACCCAGTTAGAGTCCGGGCCTGGGCAGAAGAAATTGAAGCCTGGGCCTGGACATGCGATGGTGAGAAGAGAGAGTGATCCCCCCACCCAGTTAGAGTCCGGGCCTGGGCAGAAGAAATTGAAGCCTGGGCCTGGACACGCGATGGTGAAGGAGAGTCAGAGTGATCCCCCCACCCAGTTAGAGTCCGGGCCTGGGCAGAAGAAATTGAAGCCTGGGCCTGGACACGCGATGGTGAAGGAGAGTCAGAGTGATCCCCCCACCCAGTTAGATTCCGGGCCTGGGCAGAAAAGAAAAAAAGCCTGGGCCTGGACACGCGATGGTGAAGGAGAGAGAGAGTGATCCCCCCACCCAGTTAGAGTGGGGTGGCTGTAGCTCAGGCGGTAGAGCAGGTCATCTACTGATCGGAAGGTTGGTGGTTCGATTCCTGGCTTCCCCTAGTCTGCATGCCAAATATCCTTGGGCAAGATACTAACCCCAAATTGCTCTCCGATGCATCCATCGGAGTATGAATGTGTGTGAATGTTACTTAGAAAGCACTTAGAACAATGTGCTTGTGCGAATGTGGTGTGAATGGGTGAATGCACAAGTTGTGTAAAGCGCTTTGAGTGCTCAGATGAGTAGAAAAGCGCTATATAAGAACCAGTCCATTTACCATTACCATTTAGAGTCCGGGCCTGGGCAGAAGAAATTGAAGCCTGGGCCTGGACACGCGATGGTGAAGAGAGAGAGTGATCCCCCCTCCCAGTTAGAGTCCGGGCCTGGGCAGAAGAAATTGAAGCCTGGGCCTGGACACACGATGTTGAAGGAGAGAGAGAGTGATCCCCCCTCCCAGTTAGAGTCCGGGCCTGGGCAGAAGAAATTGGAGCCTGGGCCTGGACACGCGATGGTGAAGAGAGAGAGTGATCCCCCCACCCAGTTAGAGTCCGGGCCTGGGCAGAAGAAATTGAAGCCTGGGCCTGGACACGCGATGGTGAAGAGAGAGACTGATCCCCCCACCCAGTTAGAGTCCGGGCCTGGGCAGAAGAAATTGAAGCCTGGGCCTGGACACGCGATGGTGAAGAGAGAGACTGATCCCCCCACCCAGTTAGAGTCCGGGCCTGGGCAGAAGAAATTGAAGCCTGGGCCTGGACACGCGATGGTGAAGAGAGAGAGTGATCCCACCTCCCAGTTAGAGTCCGGGCCTGGGCAGAAGAAATTGGAGCCTGGGCCTGGACACGCGATGGTGAAGAGAGAGAGTGATCCCCCCTCCCAGTTAGAGTCCGGGCCTGGGCAGAAGAAATTGAAGCCTGGGCCTGGACACGCGATGGTGAAGAGAGAGAGTGATCCCCCCTCCCAGTTAGAGTCCGGGCCTGGGCAGAAGATATTGAAGCCTGGGCCTGGACACGCGATGGTGAAGAGAGAGAGTGATCCCCCCTCCCAGTTAGAGTCCGGGCCTGGGCACAAGAAATTGAAGCCTGGGCCTGGACACGCGATGGTGAGAAGAGAGAGTGATCCCCCCACCCAGTTAGAGTCCGGGCCTGGGCAGAAGAAATTGAAGCCTGGGCCTGGACACGCGATGGTGAAGGAGAGAGAGAGTGATCCCCCCTCCCAGTTAGAGTCCGGGCCTGGGCAGAAGAAATTGAAGCCTGGGCCTGGACATGCGATGGTGAAGGAGAGACAGAGTGTTCCCCCCTCCCAGTTAGAGTCCGGGCCTGGGCAGAAAAAAATTGAAGCCTGGGCCTGGACACGCGATGGTGAAGAGAGAGAGTGATCCCCCCTCCCAGTTAGAGTCTGGGCCTGGGCAGAAGAAATTGAAGCCTGGGCCTGGACATGCGATGGTGAGAAGAGAGAGTGATCCCCCCACACAGTTAGAGTCCGGGCCTGGGCAGAAAAAAATTGAAGCCTGGGCCTGGACACGCGATGGTGAAGAGAGAGAGTGATCCCCCCTCCCAGTTAGAGTCTGGGCCTGGGCAGAAGAAATTGAAGCCTGGGCCTGGACACGCGATGGTGAGAAGAGAGAGTGATCCCCCCACCCAGTTAGAGTCCGGGCCTGGGCAGAAGAAATTGAAGCCTGGGCCTGGACACGCGATGGTGAAGGAGAGAGAGAGTGATCCCCCCTCCCAGTTAGAGTCCGGGCCTGGGAAGAAGAAATTGGAGCCTGGGCCTGGACATGCGATGGTGAGAAGAGAGAGTGATCCCCCCACCCAGTTAGAGTCCGGGCCTGGGCAGAAGAAATTGAAGCCTGGGCCTGGACACGCGATGGTGAAGAGAGAGAGTGATCCCCCCTCCCAGTTAGAGTCCGGGCCTGGGCAGAAGAAATTGAAGCCTGGGCCTGGACACGCGATGGTGAAGAGAGAGAGTGATCCCCCCACCCAGTTAGAGTCCGGGCCTGGGCAGAAGAAATTGGAGCCTGGGCCTGGACACGCGATGGTGAAGAGAGAGAGTGATCCCCCCACCCAGTTAGAGTCCGGGCCTGGGCAGAAGAAATTGGAGCCTGGGCCTGGACACGCGATGGTGAAGAGAGAGAGTGATCCCCCCACCCAGTTAGAGTCCGGGCCTGGGCAGAAAAAAATTGAAGCCTGGGCCTGGACACGCGATGTTGAAGGAGAGAGAGAGTGATCCCCCCACCCAGTTAGAGTCCGGGCCTGGGCAGAAGAAATTGAAGCCTGGGCCTGGACATGCGATGGTGAGAAGAGAGAGTGATCCCCCCACCCAGTTAGAGTCCGGGCCTGGGTAGAAAAAAATTGAAGCCTGGGCCTGGACACGCGATGTTGAAGGAGAGAGAGAGTGATCCCCCCTCCCAGTTAGAGTCCGGGCCTGGGCAGAAGAAATTGAAGCCTGGGCCTGGACATGCGATGGTGAGAAGAGAGAGTGATCCCCCCACCCAGTTAGAGTCCGGGCCTGGGTAGAAATAAATTGAAGCCTGGGCCTGGACACGCGATGGTGAAGAGAGAGAGTGATCCCCCCACCCAGTTAGAGTCCGGGCCTGGGCAGAAGAAATTGGAGCCTGGGCCTGGACACGCGATGGTGAAGAGAGAGAGTGATCCCCCCTCCCAGTTAGAGTCCGGGCCTGGGCAGAAGAAATTGGAGCCTGGGCCTGGACACGCGATGGTGAAGAGAGAGAGTGATCCCCCCTCCCAGTTAGAGTCCGGGCCTGGGCAGAAGAAATTGAAGCCTGGGCCTGGACACGCGATAGTGAAGAGAGAGAGTGATCCCCCCACCCAGTTAGAGTCCGGGCCTGGGCAGAAGAAATTGAAGCCTGGGCCTGGACACGCGATGGTGAAGAGAGACAGAGTGATCCCCACCCTAGTTAGAGTCCGGGCCTGGGAAGAAGAAATTGAAGCCTGGGTCTGGACACGCGATGGTGAGAAGAGAGAGTGATCCCCCCACCCAGTTAGAGTCCGGGCCTGGGCAGAAGAAATTGAAGCCTGGGCCTGGACATGCGATGGTGAGAAGAGAGAGTGATCCCCCCACCCAGTTAGAGTCCGGGCCTGGGCAGAAGAAATTGAAGCCTGGTCCTGGACATGCGATGGTGAGAAGAGAGAGTGATCCCCCCTCCCAGTTAGAGTCCGGGCCTGGGCAGAAGAAATTGGAGCCTGGGCCTGGACATGCGATGGTGAGAAGAGAGAGTGATCCCCCCACCCAGTTAGAGTCCGGGCCTGGGCAGAAGAAATTGAAGCCTGGGCCTGGACATGCGATGGTGAGAAGAGAGAGTGATCCCCCCACCCAGTTAGAGTCCGGGCCTGGGCAGAAGAAATTGAAGCCTGGGCCTGGACACGCGATGGTGAAGGAGAGAGAGAGTGATCCCCCCTCCCAGTTAGAGTCCGGGCCTGGGCAGAAGAAATTGAAGCCTGGGCCTGGACATGCGATGGTGAAGGAGAGACAGAGTGTTCCCCCCTCCCAGTTAGAGTCCGGGCCTGGGCAGAAAAAAATTGAAGCCTGGGCCTGGACACGCGATGGTGAAGAGAGAGAGTGATCCCCCCTCCCAGTTAGAGTCTGGGCCTGGGCAGAAGAAATTGAAGCCTGGGCCTGGACATGCGATGGTGAGAAGAGAGAGTGATCCCCCCACACAGTTAGAGTCCGGGCCTGGGCAGAAAAAAATTGAAGCCTGGGCCTGGACACGCGATGGTGAAGAGAGAGAGTGATCCCCCCTCCCAGTTAGAGTCTGGGCCTGGGCAGAAGAAATTGAAGCCTGGGCCTGGACACGCGATGGTGAGAAGAGAGAGTGATCCCCCCACCCAGTTAGAGTCCGGGCCTGGGCAGAAGAAATTGAAGCCTGGGCCTGGACACGCGATGGTGAAGGAGAGAGAGAGTGATCCCCCCTCCCAGTTAGAGTCCGGGCCTGGGAAGAAGAAATTGGAGCCTGGGCCTGGACATGCGATGGTGAGAAGAGAGAGTGATCCCCCCACCCAGTTAGAGTCCGGGCCTGGGCAGAAGAAATTGAAGCCTGGGCCTGGACACGCGATGGTGAAGAGAGAGAGTGATCCCCCCTCCCAGTTAGAGTCCGGGCCTGGGCAGAAGAAATTGAAGCCTGGGCCTGGACACGCGATGGTGAAGAGAGAGAGTGATCCCCCCACCCAGTTAGAGTCCGGGCCTGGGCAGAAGAAATTGGAGCCTGGGCCTGGACACGCGATGGTGAAGAGAGAGAGTGATCCCCCCACCCAGTTAGAGTCCGGGCCTGGGCAGAAGAAATTGGAGCCTGGGCCTGGACACGCGATGGTGAAGAGAGAGAGTGATCCCCCCACCCAGTTAGAGTCCGGGCCTGGGCAGAAAAAAATTGAAGCCTGGGCCTGGACACGCGATGTTGAAGGAGAGAGAGAGTGATCCCCCCACCCAGTTAGAGTCCGGGCCTGGGCAGAAGAAATTGAAGCCTGGGCCTGGACATGCGATGGTGAGAAGAGAGAGTGATCCCCCCACCCAGTTAGAGTCCGGGCCTGGGTAGAAAAAAATTGAAGCCTGGGCCTGGACACGCGATGTTGAAGGAGAGAGAGAGTGATCCCCCCTCCCAGTTAGAGTCCGGGCCTGGGCAGAAGAAATTGAAGCCTGGGCCTGGACACGCGATAGTGAAGAGAGAGAGTGATCCCCCCTCCCAGTTAGAGTCCGGGCCTGGGCAGAAGAAATTGGAGCCTGGGCCTGGACACGCGATGGTGAAGAGAGAGAGTGATCCCCCCTCCCAGTTAGAGTCCGGGCCTGGGCACAAGAAATTGAAGCCTGGTCCTGGACACGCGATGGTGAGAAGAGAGAGTGATCCCCCCACCCAGTTAGAGTCCGGGCCTGGGTAGAAAAAAATTGAAGCCTGGGCCTGGACACGCGATGTTGAAGGAGAGAGAGAGTGATCCCCCCTCCCAGTTAGAGTCCGGGCCTGGGCAGAAGAAATTGAAGCCTGGGCCTGGACACGCGATAGTGAAGAGAGAGAGTGATCCCCCCTCCCAGTTAGAGTCCGGGCCTGGGCAGAAGAAATTGGAGCCTGGGCCTGGACACGCGATGGTGAAGAGAGAGAGTGATCCCCCCTCCCAGTTAGAGTCCGGGCCTGGGCAGAAGAAATTGAAGCCTGGGCCTGGACACGCGATGGTGAAGGAGAGAGAGAGTGATCCCCCCTCCCAGTTAGAGTCCGGGCCTGGGCAGAAGAAATTGAAGCCTGGGCCTGGACATGCGATGGTGAAGGAGAGACAGAGTGTTCCCCCCTCCCAGTTAGAGTCCGGGCCTGGGCAGAAAAAAATTGAAGCCTGGGCCTGGACACGCGATGGTGAAGAGAGAGAGTGATCCCCCCTCCCAGTTAGAGTCTGGGCCTGGGCAGAAGAAATTGAAGCCTGGGCCTGGACACGCGATGGTGAGAAGAGAGAGTGATCCCCCCACCCAGTTAGAGTCCGGGCCTGGGCAGAAGAAATTGAAGCCTGGGCCTGGACACGCGATGGTGAAGGAGAGAGAGAGTGATCCCCCCTCCCAGTTAGAGTCCGGGCCTGGGAAGAAGAAATTGGAGCCTGGGCCTGGACATGCGATGGTGAGAAGAGAGAGTGATCCCCCCACCCAGTTAGAGTCCGGGCCTGGGCAGAAGAAATTGAAGCCTGGGCCTGGACACGCGATGGTGAAGAGAGAGAGTGATCCCCCCTCCCAGTTAGAGTCCGGGCCTGGGCAGAAGAAATTGAAGCCTGGGCCTGGACACGCGATGGTGAAGAGAGAGAGTGATCCCCCCACCCAGTTAGAGTCCGGGCCTGGGCAGAAGAAATTGAAGCCTGGGCCTGGACACGCGATGGTGAGAAGAGAGAGTGATCCCCCCACCCAGTTAGAGTCCGGGCCTGGGCAGAAGAAATTGGAGCCTGGGCCTGGACACGCGATGGTGAAGAGAGAGAGTGATCCCCCCACCCAGTTAGAGTCCGGGCCTGGGCAGAAGAAATTGGAGCCTGGGCCTGGACACGCGATGGTGAGAAGAGAGAGTGATCCCCCCACCCAGTTAGAGTCCGGGCCTGGGCAGAAGAAATTGAAGCCTGGGCCTGGACATGCGATGGTGAAGGAGAGACAGAGTGTTCCCCCCTCCCAGTTAGAGTCCGGGCCTGGGCAGAAAAAAATTGAAGCCTGGGCCTGGACACGCGATGTTGAAGGAGAGAGAGAGTGATCCCCCCACCCAGTTAGAGTCCGGGCCTGGGCAGAAGAAATTGAAGCCTGGGCCTGGACATGCGATGGTGAGAAGAGAGAGTGATCCCCCCACCCAGTTAGAGTCCGGGCCTGGGTAGAAAAAAATTGAAGCCTGGGCCTGGACACGCGATGGTGAAGAGAGAGAGTGATCCCCCCTCCCAGTTAGAGTCTGGGCTTGGGCAGAAGAAATTGAAGCCTGGGCCTGGACACGCGATGGTGAGAAGAGAGAGTGATCCCCCCACCCAGTTAGAGTCCGGGCCTGGGCAGAAGAAATTGAAGCCTGGGCCTGGACACGCGATGGTGAAGGAGAGAGAGAGTGATCCCCCCTCCCAGTTAGAGTCCGGGCCTGGGAAGAAGAAATTGGAGCCTGGGCCTGGACATGCGATGGTGAGAAGAGAGAGTGATCCCCCCACCCAGTTAGAGTCCGGGCCTGGGCAGAAGAAATTGAAGCCTGGGCCTGGACACGCGATGGTGAAGAGAGAGAGTGATCCCCCCTCCCAGTTAGAGTCCGGGCCTGGGCAGAAGAAATTGAAGCCTGGGCCTGGACACGCGATGGTGAAGAGAGAGAGTGATCCCCCCACCCAGTTAGAGTCCGGGCCTGGGCAGAAGAAATTGAAGCCTGGGCCTGGACACGCGATGGTGAGAAGAGAGAGTGATCCCCCCACCCAGTTAGAGTCCGGGCCTGGGCAGAAGAAATTGGAGCCTGGGCCTGGACACGCGATGGTGAAGAGAGAGAGTGATCCCCCCACCCAGTTAGAGTCCGGGCCTGGGCAGAAGAAATTGGAGCCTGGGCCTGGACACGCGATGGTGAGAAGAGAGAGTGATCCCCCCACCCAGTTAGAGTCCGGGCCTGGGCAGAAGAAATTGAAGCCTGGGCCTGGACATGCGATGGTGAAGGAGAGACAGAGTGTTCCCCCCTCCCAGTTAGAGTCCGGGCCTGGGCAGAAAAAAATTGAAGCCTGGGCCTGGACACGCGATGTTGAAGGAGAGAGAGAGTGATCCCCCCACCCAGTTAGAGTCCGGGCCTGGGCAGAAGAAATTGAAGCCTGGGCCTGGACATGCGATGGTGAGAAGAGAGAGTGATCCCCCCACCCAGTTAGAGTCCGGGCCTGGGTAGAAAAAAATTGAAGCCTGGGCCTGGACACGCGATGGTGAAGAGAGAGAGTGATCCCCCCTCCCAGTTAGAGTCTGGGCTTGGGCAGAAGAAATTGAAGCCTGGGCCTGGACACGCGATGGTGAGAAGAGAGAGTGATCCCCCCACCCAGTTAGAGTCCGGGCCTGGGCAGAAGAAATTGAAGCCTGGGCCTGGACACGCGATGGTGAAGGAGAGAGAGAGTGATCCCCCCACCCAGTTAGAGTCCGGGCCTGGGCAGAAGAAATTGGAGCCTGGGCCTGGACATGCGATGGTGAGAAGAGAGAGTGATCCCCCCACCCAGTTAGAGTCCGGGCCTGGGCAGAAGAAATTGAAGCCTGGGCCTGGACACGCGATGGTGAGAAGAGAGAGTGATCCCCCCACCCAGTTAGAGTCCGGGCCTGGGCAGAAGAAATTGAAGCCTGGGCCTGGACACGCCATGGTGAAGAGAGAGAGTGATCCCCCCTCCCAGTTAGAGTCCGGGCCTGGGCAGAAGAAATTGAAGCCTGGGCCTGGACACGCGATGGTGAGAAGAGAGAGTGATCCCCCCACCCAGTTAGAGTCCGGGCCTGGGCAGAAGAAATTGGAGCCTGGGCCTGGACACGCCATGGTGAAGGAGAGTCAGAGGGATCTCCCCCCAATAAGAGTCCGGGCCTGGGCAGAAGAAATCGAAGCCTGGGCATGGACACGCGATGGTGAAGGTGCGAGAGAGTGATCCCTCCTCCCAGTTAGAGTCCGGGCCTGGGCAGAAGAAATTGGAGCCTGGGCCTGGACACGCGATGGTGAAGAGAGAGAGTGATCCCCCCTCCCAGTTAGAGTCCGGGCCTGGGCAGAAGAAATTGAAGCCTGGGCCTGGACACGCGATGGTGAAGAGAGAGACTGATCCCCCCACCCAGTTAGAGTCCGGGCCTGGGCAGAAGAAATTGGAGCCTGGGCCTGGACACGCGATGGTGAAGAGAGAGAGTGATCCCCCCACCCAGTTAGAGTCCGGGCCTGGGCAGAAGAAATTGAAGCCTGGGCCTGGACACGCGATGGTGAAGAGAGAGAGTGATCCCCCCACCCAGTTAGAGTCCGGGCCTGGGCAGAAGAAATTGAAGCCTGGGCCTGGACACACGATGGTGAGAAGAGAGAGTGATCCCCCCACCCAGTTAGAGTCCGGGCCTGGGCAGAAGAAATTGAAGCCTGGGCCTGGACACGCGATGTTGAAGGAGAGAGAGAGTGATCCACCCTCCCAGTTAGAGTCCGGGCCTGGGCAGAAAAAAATTGAAGCCTGGGCCTGGACACGCGATGTTGAAGGAGAGAGAGAGTGATCCCCCCACCCAGTTAGAGTCCGGGCCTGGGCAGAAGAAATTGGAGCCTGGGCCTGGACACGCGATGGTGAGAAGAGAGAGTGATCCCCCCTCCCAGTTAGAGTCCGGGCCTGGGCAGAAGAAATTGAAGCCTGGGCCTGGACACGCGATGGTGAAGAGAGAGAGTGATCCCCCCACCCAGTTAGAGTCCGGGCCTGGGCAGAAGAAATTGAAGCCTGGGCCTGGACATGCGATGGTGAGAAGAGAGAGTGATCCCCCGACCCAGTTAGAGTCCGGGCCTGGGCAGAAGAAATTGAAGCCTGGGCCTGGACATGCGATGGTGAGAAGAGAGAGTGATCCCCCCACCCAGTTAGAGTCCGGGCCTGGGCAGAAGAAATTGGAGCCTGGGCCTGGACACGCGGTGGTGAAGGAGAGAGAGAGTGATCCCCCCTCCCAGTTAGAGTCCGGGCCTGGGCAGAAGAAATTGAAGCCTGGGCCTGGACATGCGATGGTGAGAAGAGAGAGTGATCCCCCCACCCAGTTAGAGTCCGGGCCTGGGCAGAAGAAATTGAAGCCTGGGCCTGGACATGCGATGGTGAGAAGAGAGAGTGATCCCCCCACCCAGTTAGAGTCCGGGCCTGGGCAGAAGAAATTGGAGCCTGGGCCTGGACACGCGATGGTGAAGAGAGAGAGTGATCCCCCCTCCCAGTTAGAGTCCGGGCCTGGGCAGAAGAAATTGAAGCCTGGGCCTGGACATGCGATGGTGAGAAGAGAGAGTGATCCCCCCTCCCAGTTAGAGTCCGGGCCTGGGCAGAAGAAATTGGAGCCTGGGCCTGGACATGCGATGGTGAGAAGAGAGAGTGATCCCCCCACCCAGTTAGAGTCCGGGCCTGGGCAGAAGAAATTGAAGCCTGGGCCTGGACATGCGATGGTGAGAAGAGAGAGTGATCCCCCCACCCAGTTAGAGTCCGGGCCTGGGCAGAAGAAATTGAAGCCTGGGCCTGGACACGCGATGGTGAAGGAGAGTCAGAGTGATCCCCCCACCCAGTTAGAGTCCGGGCCTGGGCAGAAGAAATTGAAGCCTGGGCCTGGACACGCGATGGTGAAGGAGAGTCAGAGTGATCCCCCCACCCAGTTAGATTCCGGGCCTGGGCAGAAAAGAAAAAAAGCCTGGGCCTGGACACGCGATGGTGAAGGAGAGAGAGAGTGATCCCCCCACCCAGTTAGAGTGGGGTGGCTGTAGCTCAGGCGGTAGAGCAGGTCATCTACTGATCGGAAGGTTGGTGGTTCGATTCCTGGCTTCCCCTAGTCTGCATGCCAAATATCCTTGGGCAAGATACTAACCCCAAATTGCTCTCCGATGCATCCATCGGAGTATGAATGTGTGTGAATGTTACTTAGAAAGCACTTAGAACAATGTGCTTGTGCGAATGTGGTGTGAATGGGTGAATGCACAAGTTGTGTAAAGCGCTTTGAGTGCTCAGATGAGTAGAAAAGCGCTATATAAGAACCAGTCCATTTACCATTACCATTTAGAGTCCGGGCCTGGGCAGAAGAAATTGAAGCCTGGGCCTGGACACGCGATGGTGAAGAGAGAGAGTGATCCCCCCTCCCAGTTAGAGTCCGGGCCTGGGCAGAAGAAATTGAAGCCTGGGCCTGGACACACGATGTTGAAGGAGAGAGAGAGTGATCCCCCCTCCCAGTTAGAGTCCGGGCCTGGGCAGAAGAAATTGGAGCCTGGGCCTGGACACGCGATGGTGAAGAGAGAGAGTGATCCCCCCACCCAGTTAGAGTCCGGGCCTGGGCAGAAGAAATTGAAGCCTGGGCCTGGACACGCGATGGTGAAGAGAGAGACTGATCCCCCCACCCAGTTAGAGTCCGGGCCTGGGCAGAAGAAATTGAAGCCTGGGCCTGGACACGCGATGGTGAAGAGAGAGACTGATCCCCCCACCCAGTTAGAGTCCGGGCCTGGGCAGAAGAAATTGAAGCCTGGGCCTGGACACGCGATGGTGAAGAGAGAGAGTGATCCCACCTCCCAGTTAGAGTCCGGGCCTGGGCAGAAGAAATTGGAGCCTGGGCCTGGACACGCGATGGTGAAGAGAGAGAGTGATCCCCCCTCCCAGTTAGAGTCCGGGCCTGGGCAGAAGAAATTGAAGCCTGGGCCTGGACACGCGATGGTGAAGAGAGAGAGTGATCCCCCCTCCCAGTTAGAGTCCGGGCCTGGGCAGAAGATATTGAAGCCTGGGCCTGGACACGCGATGGTGAAGAGAGAGAGTGATCCCCCCTCCCAGTTAGAGTCCGGGCCTGGGCACAAGAAATTGAAGCCTGGGCCTGGACACGCGATGGTGAGAAGAGAGAGTGATCCCCCCACCCAGTTAGAGTCCGGGCCTGGGCAGAAGAAATTGAAGCCTGGGCCTGGACACGCGATGGTGAAGGAGAGAGAGAGTGATCCCCCCTCCCAGTTAGAGTCCGGGCCTGGGCAGAAGAAATTGAAGCCTGGGCCTGGACATGCGATGGTGAAGGAGAGACAGAGTGTTCCCCCCTCCCAGTTAGAGTCCGGGCCTGGGCAGAAAAAAATTGAAGCCTGGGCCTGGACACGCGATGGTGAAGAGAGAGAGTGATCCCCCCTCCCAGTTAGAGTCTGGGCCTGGGCAGAAGAAATTGAAGCCTGGGCCTGGACATGCGATGGTGAGAAGAGAGAGTGATCCCCCCACACAGTTAGAGTCCGGGCCTGGGCAGAAAAAAATTGAAGCCTGGGCCTGGACACGCGATGGTGAAGAGAGAGAGTGATCCCCCCTCCCAGTTAGAGTCTGGGCCTGGGCAGAAGAAATTGAAGCCTGGGCCTGGACACGCGATGGTGAGAAGAGAGAGTGATCCCCCCACCCAGTTAGAGTCCGGGCCTGGGCAGAAGAAATTGAAGCCTGGGCCTGGACACGCGATGGTGAAGGAGAGAGAGAGTGATCCCCCCTCCCAGTTAGAGTCCGGGCCTGGGAAGAAGAAATTGGAGCCTGGGCCTGGACATGCGATGGTGAGAAGAGAGAGTGATCCCCCCACCCAGTTAGAGTCCGGGCCTGGGCAGAAGAAATTGAAGCCTGGGCCTGGACACGCGATGGTGAAGAGAGAGAGTGATCCCCCCTCCCAGTTAGAGTCCGGGCCTGGGCAGAAGAAATTGAAGCCTGGGCCTGGACACGCGATGGTGAAGAGAGAGAGTGATCCCCCCACCCAGTTAGAGTCCGGGCCTGGGCAGAAGAAATTGGAGCCTGGGCCTGGACACGCGATGGTGAAGAGAGAGAGTGATCCCCCCACCCAGTTAGAGTCCGGGCCTGGGCAGAAGAAATTGGAGCCTGGGCCTGGACACGCGATGGTGAAGAGAGAGAGTGATCCCCCCACCCAGTTAGAGTCCGGGCCTGGGCAGAAAAAAATTGAAGCCTGGGCCTGGACACGCGATGTTGAAGGAGAGAGAGAGTGATCCCCCCACCCAGTTAGAGTCCGGGCCTGGGCAGAAGAAATTGAAGCCTGGGCCTGGACATGCGATGGTGAGAAGAGAGAGTGATCCCCCCACCCAGTTAGAGTCCGGGCCTGGGTAGAAAAAAATTGAAGCCTGGGCCTGGACACGCGATGTTGAAGGAGAGAGAGAGTGATCCCCCCTCCCAGTTAGAGTCCGGGCCTGGGCAGAAGAAATTGAAGCCTGGGCCTGGACATGCGATGGTGAGAAGAGAGAGTGATCCCCCCACCCAGTTAGAGTCCGGGCCTGGGTAGAAATAAATTGAAGCCTGGGCCTGGACACGCGATGGTGAAGAGAGAGAGTGATCCCCCCACCCAGTTAGAGTCCGGGCCTGGGCAGAAGAAATTGAAGCCTGGGCCTGGACACGCGATGGTGAAGAGAGAGAGTGATCCCCCCTCCCAGTTAGAGTCCGGGCCTGGGCAGAAGAAATTGGAGCCTGGGCCTGGACACGCGATGGTGAAGAGAGAGAGTGATCCCCCCTCCCAGTTAGAGTCCGGGCCTGGGCAGAAGAAATTGAAGCCTGGGCCTGGACACGCGATAGTGAAGAGAGAGAGTGATCCCCCCTCCCAGTTAGAGTCCGGGCCTGGGCAGAAGAAATTGGAGCCTGGGCCTGGACACGCGATGGTGAAGAGAGAGAGTGATCCCCCCTCCCAGTTAGAGTCCGGGCCTGGGCACAAGAAATTGAAGCCTGGTCCTGGACACGCGATGGTGAGAAGAGAGAGTGATCCCCCCACCCAGTTAGAGTCCGGGCCTGGGCAGAAGAAATTGAAGCCTGGGCCTGGACACGCGATGGTGAAGGAGAGAGAGAGTGATCCCCCCTCCCAGTTAGAGTCCGGGCCTGGGCAGAAGAAATTGAAGCCTGGGCCTGGACATGCGATGGTGAAGGAGAGACAGAGTGTTCCCCCCTCCCAGTTAGAGTCCGGGCCTGGGCAGAAAAAAATTGAAGCCTGGGCCTGGACACGCGATGGTGAAGAGAGAGAGTGATCCCCCCTCCCAGTTAGAGTCTGGGCCTGGGCAGAAGAAATTGAAGCCTGGGCCTGGACACGCGATGGTGAGAAGAGAGAGTGATCCCCCCACCCAGTTAGAGTCCGGGCCTGGGCAGAAGAAATTGAAGCCTGGGCCTGGACACGCGATGGTGAAGGAGAGAGAGAGTGATCCCCCCTCCCAGTTAGAGTCCGGGCCTGGGAAGAAGAAATTGGAGCCTGGGCCTGGACATGCGATGGTGAGAAGAGAGAGTGATCCCCCCACCCAGTTAGAGTCCGGGCCTGGGCAGAAGAAATTGAAGCCTGGGCCTGGACACGCGATGGTGAAGAGAGAGAGTGATCCCCCCTCCCAGTTAGAGTCCGGGCCTGGGCAGAAGAAATTGAAGCCTGGGCCTGGACACGCGATGGTGAAGAGAGAGAGTGATCCCCCCACCCAGTTAGAGTCCGGGCCTGGGCAGAAGAAATTGAAGCCTGGGCCTGGACACGCGATGGTGAGAAGAGAGAGTGATCCCCCCACCCAGTTAGAGTCCGGGCCTGGGCAGAAGAAATTGGAGCCTGGGCCTGGACACGCGATGGTGAAGAGAGAGAGTGATCCCCCCACCCAGTTAGAGTCCGGGCCTGGGCAGAAGAAATTGGAGCCTGGGCCTGGACACGCGATGGTGAGAAGAGAGAGTGATCCCCCCACCCAGTTAGAGTCCGGGCCTGGGCAGAAGAAATTGAAGCCTGGGCCTGGACATGCGATGGTGAAGGAGAGACAGAGTGTTCCCCCCTCCCAGTTAGAGTCCGGGCCTGGGCAGAAAAAAATTGAAGCCTGGGCCTGGACACGCGATGTTGAAGGAGAGAGAGAGTGATCCCCCCACCCAGTTAGAGTCCGGGCCTGGGCAGAAGAAATTGAAGCCTGGGCCTGGACATGCGATGGTGAGAAGAGAGAGTGATCCCCCCACCCAGTTAGAGTCCGGGCCTGGGTAGAAAAAAATTGAAGCCTGGGCCTGGACACGCGATGGTGAAGAGAGAGAGTGATCCCCCCTCCCAGTTAGAGTCTGGGCTTGGGCAGAAGAAATTGAAGCCTGGGCCTGGACACGCGATGGTGAGAAGAGAGAGTGATCCCCCCACCCAGTTAGAGTCCGGGCCTGGGCAGAAGAAATTGAAGCCTGGGCCTGGACACGCGATGGTGAAGGAGAGAGAGAGTGATCCCCCCTCCCAGTTAGAGTCCGGGCCTGGGAAGAAGAAATTGGAGCCTGGGCCTGGACATGCGATGGTGAGAAGAGAGAGTGATCCCCCCACCCAGTTAGAGTCCGGGCCTGGGCAGAAGAAATTGAAGCCTGGGCCTGGACACGCGATGGTGAAGAGAGAGAGTGATCCCCCCTCCCAGTTAGAGTCCGGGCCTGGGCAGAAGAAATTGAAGCCTGGGCCTGGACACGCGATGGTGAAGAGAGAGAGTGATCCCCCCACCCAGTTAGAGTCCGGGCCTGGGCAGAAGAAATTGAAGCCTGGGCCTGGACACGCGATGGTGAGAAGAGAGAGTGATCCCCCCACCCAGTTAGAGTCCGGGCCTGGGCAGAAGAAATTGGAGCCTGGGCCTGGACACGCGATGGTGAAGAGAGAGAGTGATCCCCCCACCCAGTTAGAGTCCGGGCCTGGGCAGAAGAAATTGGAGCCTGGGCCTGGACACGCGATGGTGAGAAGAGAGAGTGATCCCCCCACCCAGTTAGAGTCCGGGCCTGGGCAGAAGAAATTGAAGCCTGGGCCTGGACATGCGATGGTGAAGGAGAGACAGAGTGTTCCCCCCTCCCAGTTAGAGTCCGGGCCTGGGCAGAAAAAAATTGAAGCCTGGGCCTGGACACGCGATGTTGAAGGAGAGAGAGAGTGATCCCCCCACCCAGTTAGAGTCCGGGCCTGGGCAGAAGAAATTGAAGCCTGGGCCTGGACATGCGATGGTGAGAAGAGAGAGTGATCCCCCCACCCAGTTAGAGTCCGGGCCTGGGTAGAAAAAAATTGAAGCCTGGGCCTGGACACGCGATGGTGAAGAGAGAGAGTGATCCCCCCTCCCAGTTAGAGTCTGGGCTTGGGCAGAAGAAATTGAAGCCTGGGCCTGGACACGCGATGGTGAGAAGAGAGAGTGATCCCCCCACCCAGTTAGAGTCCGGGCCTGGGCAGAAGAAATTGAAGCCTGGGCCTGGACACGCGATGGTGAAGGAGAGAGAGAGTGATCCCCCCACCCAGTTAGAGTCCGGGCCTGGGCAGAAGAAATTGGAGCCTGGGCCTGGACATGCGATGGTGAGAAGAGAGAGTGATCCCCCCACCCAGTTAGAGTCCGGGCCTGGGCAGAAGAAATTGAAGCCTGGGCCTGGACACGCGATGGTGAGAAGAGAGAGTGATCCCCCCACCCAGTTAGAGTCCGGGCCTGGGCAGAAGAAATTGAAGCCTGGGCCTGGACACGCCATGGTGAAGAGAGAGAGTGATCCCCCCTCCCAGTTAGAGTCCGGGCCTGGGCAGAAGAAATTGAAGCCTGGGCCTGGACACGCGATGGTGAGAAGAGAGAGTGATCCCCCCACCCAGTTAGAGTCCGGGCCTGGGCAGAAGAAATTGGAGCCTGGGCCTGGACACGCCATGGTGAAGGAGAGTCAGAGGGATCTCCCCCCAATAAGAGTCCGGGCCTGGGCAGAAGAAATCGAAGCCTGGGCATGGACACGCGATGGTGAAGGTGCGAGAGAGTGATCCCTCCTCCCAGTTAGAGTCCGGGCCTGGGCAGAAGAAATTGGAGCCTGGGCCTGGACACGCGATGGTGAAGAGAGAGAGTGATCCCCCCTCCCAGTTAGAGTCCGGGCCTGGGCAGAAGAAATTGAAGCCTGGGCCTGGACACGCGATGGTGAAGAGAGAGACTGATCCCCCCACCCAGTTAGAGTCCGGGCCTGGGCAGAAGAAATTGGAGCCTGGGCCTGGACACGCGATGGTGAAGAGAGAGAGTGATCCCCCCACCCAGTTAGAGTCCGGGCCTGGGCAGAAGAAATTGAAGCCTGGGCCTGGACACGCGATGGTGAAGAGAGAGAGTGATCCCCCCACCCAGTTAGAGTCCGGGCCTGGGCAGAAGAAATTGAAGCCTGGGCCTGGACACACGATGGTGAGAAGAGAGAGTGATCCCCCCACCCAGTTAGAGTCCGGGCCTGGGCAGAAGAAATTGAAGCCTGGGCCTGGACACGCGATGTTGAAGGAGAGAGAGAGTGATCCCCCCTCCCAGTTAGAGTCCGGGCCTGGGCAGAAAAAAATTGAAGCCTGGGCCTGGACACGCGATGTTGAAGGAGAGAGAGAGTGATCCCCCCACCCAGTTAGAGTCCGGGCCTGGGCAGAAGAAATTGGAGCCTGGGCCTGGACACGCGATGGTGAGAAGAGAGAGTGATCCCCCCTCCCAGTTAGAGTCCGGGCCTGGGCAGAAGAAATTGAAGCCTGGGCCTGGACACGCGATGGTGAAGAGAGAGAGTGATCCCCCCACCCAGTTAGAGTCCGGGCCTGGGCAGAAGAAATTGAAGCCTGGGCCTGGACATGCGATGGTGAGAAGAGAGAGTGATCCCCCGACCCAGTTAGAGTCCGGGCCTGGGCAGAAGAAATTGAAGCCTGGGCCTGGACATGCGATGGTGAGAAGAGAGAGTGATCCCCCCACCCAGTTAGAGTCCGGGCCTGGGCAGAAGAAATTGGAGCCTGGGCCTGGACACGCGGTGGTGAAGGAGAGAGAGAGTGATCCCCCCTCCCAGTTAGAGTCCGGGCCTGGGCAGAAGAAATTGAAGCCTGGGCCTGGACATGCGATGGTGAGAAGAGAGAGTGATCCCCCCACCCAGTTAGAGTCCGGGCCTGGGCAGAAGAAATTGAAGCCTGGGCCTGGACATGCGATGGTGAGAAGAGAGAGTGATCCCCCCACCCAGTTAGAGTCCGGGCCTGGGCAGAAGAAATTGGAGCCTGGGCCTGGACACGCGATGGTGAAGAGAGAGAGTGATCCCCCCTCCCAGTTAGAGTCCGGGCCTGGGCAGAAGAAATTGAAGCCTGGGCCTGGACATGCGATGGTGAGAAGAGAGAGTGATCCCCCCACCCAGTTAGAGTCCGGGCCTGGGCAGAAGAAATTGAAGCCTGGGCCTGGACACGCGATGGTGAAGGAGAGAGAGAGTGATCCCCCCACCCAGTTAGAGTCCGGGCCTGGGCAGAAGAAATTGGAGCCTGGGCCTGGACACGCGATGGTGAAGGAGAGAGAGAGTGATCACCCCACCCAGTTAGAGTCCGGGCCTGGGCAAAAGAAATTGAAGCCTGGGCCTGGACACGCGATGGTGAAGGAGAGAGAGAGTGATCCCCCCTCCCAGTTAGAGTCCGGGCCTGGGCAGAAGAAATTGGAGCCTGGGCCTGGACACGCGATGGTGAAGGAGAGAGAGAGTGATCCCCCCACCCAGTTAGAGTCCGGGCCTGGGCAGAAGAAATTGGAGCCTGGGCCTGGGCACGCGATGGTGAAGGAGAGAGAGAGTGATCCCCCCACCCAGTTAGAGTCCGGGCCTGGGCAGAAGAAATTGAAGCCTGGGCAGAAGAAATTGAAGCCTGGGCCTGGACACACGATGGTGAAGAGAGACAGAGTGATCCCCCACCCAGTTAGAGTCCGGGCCTGGGCAGAAGAAATTGAAGCCTGGGCCTGGACACACGATGGTAAAGAGAGAGAGAGTGATCCCCCCACCCAGTTAGAGTCCGGGCCTGGGCAGAAGAAATTGAAGCCTGGGCCTGGACACACGATGGTAAAGAGAGAGAGAGTGATCCCCCCACCCAGTTAGAGTCCGGGCCTGGGCAGAAGAAATTGAAGCCTGGGCCTGGACACGCGATGGTGAAGAGAGACAGAGTGATCCCCACCCTAGTTAGAGTCCGGGCCTGGGAAGAAGAAATTGAAGCCTGGGTCTGGACACGCGATGGTGAGAAGAGAGAGTGATCCCCCCACCCAGTTAGAGTCCGGGCCTGGGCAGAAGAAATTGAAGCCTGGGCCTGGACATGCGATGGTGAGAAGAGAGAGTGATCCCCCCACCCAGTTAGAGTCCGGGCCTGGGCAGAAGAAATTGAAGCCTGGGCCTGGACATGCGATGGTGAGAAGAGAGAGTGATCCCCCCACCCAGTTAGAGTCCGGGCCTGGGCAGAAGAAATTGAAGCCTGGGCCTGGACACGCGATGGTGAAGGAGAGAGAGAGTGATCCCCCCTCCCAGTTAGAGTCCGGGCCTGGGCAGAAGAAATTGGAGCCTGGGCCTGGACATGCGATGGTGAAGGAGAGACAGAGTGTTCCCCCCTCCCAGTTAGAGTCCGGGCCTGGGCAGAAAAAAAAAAAAAGCCTGGGCCTGGACACACCATGGTGAAGGAGAGTCAGAGGGATCTCCCCCCAATTAGAGTCCGGGCCTGGGCAGAAGAAATTGAAGCCTGGGCCTGGACACGCGATGGTGAAGAGAGAGAGTGATCCCCCCTCCCAGTTAGAGTCCGGGCCTGGGCAGAAGAAATTGAAGCCTGGGCCTGGACACGCGATGGTGAAGAGAGAGATTGATCCCCCCTCCCAGTTAGAGTCCGGGCCTGGGCAGAAGAAATTGAAGCCTGGGCCTGGACACACGATGGTGAAGGAGAGTCAGAGTGATCCCCCCTCCCAGTTAGAGTCCGGGCCTGGGCAGAAGAAATTGAAGCCTGGGTCTGGACATGCGATGGTGAGAAGAGAGAGTGATCCCCCCACCCAGTTAGAGTCCGGGCCTGGGCAGAAGAAATTGAAGCCTGGGCCTGGACACGCGATGGTGAAGGAGAGAGAGAGTGATCCCCCCACCCAGTTAGAGTCCGGGCCTGGGCAGAAGAAATTGAAGCCTGGGTCTGGACACGCGATGGTGAAGAGAGAGAGTGATCCCCCCACCCAGTTAGAGTCCGGGCCTGGGCAGAAGAAATTGGAGCCTGGGCCTGGACACGCGATGGTGAGAAGAGAGAGTGATCCCCCCTCCCAGTTAGAGTCCGGGCCTGGGCAGAAGAAATTGAAGCCTGGGCCTGGACACGCGATGGTGAAGAGAGAGAGTGATCCCCCCACCCAGTTAGAGTCCGGGCCTGGGCAGAAGAAATTGAAGCCTGGGCCTGGACATGCGATGGTGAGAAGAGAGAGTGATCCCCCCACCCAGTTAGAGTCCGGGCCTGGGCAGAAGAAATTGGAGCCTGGGCCTGGACACGCGATGGTGAAGGAGAGAGAGAGTGATCCCCCCTCCCAGTTAGAGTCCGGGCCTGGGCAGAAGAAATTGGAGCCTGGGCCTGGACACGCGATGGTGAAGAGAGAGAGTGATCCACCCTCCCAGTTAGAGTCCGGGCCTGGGCAGAAGAAATTGGAGCCTGGGCCTGGACACGCGATGGTGAAGAGAGAGAGTGATCCCCCCTCCCAGTTAGAGTCCGGGCCTGGGCAGAAGAAATTGAAGCCTGGGCCTGGACATGCGATGGTGAGAAGAGAGAGTGATCCCCCCACCCAGTTAGAGTCCGGGCCTGGGCAGAAGAAATTGAAGCCTGGGCCTGGACACGCGATGGTGAAGGAGAGAGAGAGTGATCACCCCACCCAGTTAGAGTCCGGGCCTGGGCAGAAGAAATTGGAGCCTGGGCCTGGACACGCGATGGTGAAGGAGAGAGAGAGTGATCACCCCACCCAGTTAGAGTCCGGGCCTGGGCAAAAGAAATTGAAGCCTGGGCCTGGACACGCGATGGTGAAGGAGAGAGAGAGTGATCCCCCCTCCCAGTTAGAGTCCGGGCCTGGGCAGAAGAAATTGGAGCCTGGGCCTGGACACGCGATGGTGAAGGAGAGAGAGAGTGATCCCCCCACCCAGTTAGAGTCCGGGCCTGGGCAGAAGAAATTGGAGCCTGGGCCTGGACACGCGATGGTGAAGAGAGAGAGTGATCCCCCCTCCCAGTTAGAGTCCGGGCCTGGGCAGAAGAAATTGAAGCCTGGGCCTGGACACGCGATGGTGAAGGAGAGAGAGAGTGATCCCCCCACCCAGTTAGAGTCCGGGCCTGGGCAGAAGAAATTGGAGCCTGGGCCTGGACACGCGATGGTGAAGGAGAGAGAGAGTGATCCCCCCACCCAGTTAGAGTCCGGGCCTGGGCAGAAGAAATTGAAGCCTGGGCAGAAGAAATTGAAGCCTGGGCCTGGACACACGATGGTGAAGAGAGACAGAGTGATCCCCCACCCAGTTAGAGTCCGGGCCTGGGCAGAAGAAATTGAAGCCTGGGCCTGGACACGCGATGGTGAAGAGAGAGAGTGATCCCCCCACCCAGTTAGAGTCCGGGCCTGGGCAGAAGAAATTGAAGCCTGGGCCTGGACACGCGATGGTAAAGAGAGAGAGTGATCCCCCCACCCAGTTAGAGTCCGGGCCTGGGCAGAAGAAATTGAAGCCTGGGCCTGGACACACGATGGTAAAGAGAGAGAGAGTGATCCCCCCACCCAGTTAGAGTCCGGGCCTGGGCAGAAGAAATTGAAGCCTGGGCCTGGACACACGATGGTAAAGAGAGAGAGAGTGATCCCCCACCCAGTTAGAGTCCGGGCCTGGGCAGAAGAAATTGAAGCCTGGGCCTGGACACACGATGGTAAAGAGAGAGAGAGTGATCCCCCCACCCAGTTAGAGTCCGGGCCTGGGCAGAAGAAATTGAAGCCTGGGCCTGGACACACGATGGTAAAGAGAGAGAGAGTGATCCCCCCACCCAGTTAGAGTCCGGGCCTGGGCAGAAGAAATTGAAGCCTGGGCCTGGACACACGATGGTAAAGAGAGAGAGAGTGATCCCCCCACCCAGTTAGAGTCCGGGCCTGGGCAGAAGAAATTGAAGCCTGGGCCTGGACACACGATGGTGAAGAGAGACAGAGTGATCCCCACCCTAGTTAGAGTCCGGGCCTGGGAAGAAGAAATTGAAGCCTGGGTCTGGACACGCGATGGTGAGAAGAGAGAGTGATCCCCCCACCCAGTTAGAGTCCGGGCCTGGGCAGAAGAAATTGAAGCCTGGGCCTGGACATGCGATGGTGAGAAGAGAGAGTGATCCCCCCACCCAGTTAGAGTCCGGGCCTGGGCAGAAGAAATTGAAGCCTGGGCCTGGACATGCGATGGTGAGAAGAGAGAGTGATCCCCCCACCCAGTTAGAGTCCGGGCCTGGGCAGAAGAAATTGAAGCCTGGGCCTGGACACGCGATGGTGAAGGAGAGAGAGAGTGATCCCCCCTCCCAGTTAGAGTCCGGGCCTGGGCAGAAGAAATTGGAGCCTGGGCCTGGACATGCGATGGTGAAGAGAGAGAGTGATCGCCCCTCCCAGTTAGAGTCCGGGCCTGGGCAGAAGAAATTGAAGCCTGGGCCTGGACACGCGATGGTGAAGAGAGAGATTGATCCCCCCTCCCAGTTAGAGTCCGGGCCTGGGCAGAAGAAATTGAAGCCTGGGCCTGGACACGCGATGGTGAAGAGAGAGAGTGATCCCCCCTCCCAGTTAGAGTCCGGGCCTGGGCAGAAGAAATTGAAGCCTGGGCCTGGACACGCGATGGTGAAGAGAGAGATTGATCCCCCCTCCCAGTTAGAGTCCGGGCCTGGGCAGAAGAAATTGAAGCCTGGGCCTGGACACGCGATGGTGAAGAGAGAGAGTGATCCCCCCTCCCAGTTAGAGTCCGGGCCTGGGCAGAAGAAATTGAAGCCTGGGTCTGGACACGCGATGGTGAAGGAGAGAGAGAGTGATCCCCCCACCCAGTTAGAGTCCGGGCCTGGGCAGAAGAAATTGAAGCCTGGGTCTGGACACCCGATGGTGAGAAGAGAGAGTGATCCCCTCTCCCAGTTAGAGTCCGGGCCTGGGCAGAAAAAAAATTGAAGCCTGGGCCTGGACACGCGATGGTGAAGGAGAGAGAGAGTGATCCCCCCACCCAGTTAGAGTCCGGGCCTGGGCAGAAGAAATTGAAGCCTGGGCCTGGACACACGATGGTAAAGAGAGAGAGAGTGATCCCCCCACCCAGTTAGAGTCCAGGCCTGGGCAGAAGAAATTGAAGCCTGGGCCTGGACACACGATGGTAAAGAGAGAGAGAGTGATCCCCCCACCCAGTTAGAGTCCGGGCCTGGGCAGAAGAAATTGAAGCCTGGGCCTGGACACACGATGGTAAAGAGAGAGAGAGTGATCCCCCCACCCAGTTAGAGTCCGGGCCTGGGCAGAAGAAATTGAAGCCTGGGCCTGGACACGCGATGGTGAAGAGAGACAGAGTGATCCCCACCCTAGTTAGAGTCCGGGCCTGGGAAGAAGAAATTGAAGCCTGGGTCTGGACACGCGATGGTGAGAAGAGAGAGTGATCCCCCCACCCAGTTAGAGTCCGGGCCTGGGCAGAAGAAATTGAAGCCTGGGCCTGGACATGCGATGGTGAGAAGAGAGAGTGATCCCCCCACCCAGTTAGAGTCCGGGCCTGGGCAGAAGAAATTGAAGCCTGGGCCTGGACATGCGATGGTGAGAAGAGAGAGTGATCCCCCCACCCAGTTAGAGTCCGGGCCTGGGCAGAAGAAATTGAAGCCTGGGCCTGGACACGCGATGGTGAAGGAGAGAGAGAGTGATCCCCCCTCCCAGTTAGAGTCCGGGCCTGGGCAGAAGAAATTGGAGGATGGGCCTGGACATGCGATGGTGAAGGAGAGACAGAGTGTTCCCCCCTCCCAGTTAGAGTCCGGGCCTGGGCAGAAAAAAAAAAAAAGCCTGGGCCTGGACACACCATGGTGAAGGAGAGTCAGAGGGATCTCCCCCCAATTAGAGTCCGGGCCTGGGCAGAAGAAATTGAAGCCTGGGCCTGGACACGCGATGGTGAAGAGAGAGAGTGATCCCCCCTCCCAGTTAGAGTCCGGGCCTGGGCAGAAGAAATTGAAGCCTGGGCCTGGACACGCGATGGTGAAGAGAGAGATTGATCCCCCCTCCCAGTTAGAGTCCGGGCCTGGGCAGAAAAAATTGAAGCCTGGGCCTGGACACGCGATGGTGAAGGAGAGAGAGAGTGATCCCCCCTCCCAGTTAGAGTCCGGGCCTGGGCAGAAGAAATTGAAGCCTGGGTCTGGACATGCGATGGTGAGAAGAGAGAGTGATCCCCCCACCCAGTTAGAGTCCGGGCCTGGGCAGAAGAAATTGAAGCCTGGGCCGGGACATGCGATGGTGAAGGAGAGACAGAGTGTTCCCCCCTCCCAGTTAGAGTCCGGGCCTGGGCAGAAAAAAATTGAAGCCTGGGCCTGGACACACGATGTTGAAGGAGAGAGAGAGTGATCACCCCTCCCAGTTAGAGTCCGGGCCTGGGCAGAAGAAATTGAAGCCTGGGCCTGGACACGCGATGGTGAAGGAGAGAGAGAGTGATCCCCCCACCCAGTTAGAGTCCGGGCCTGGGCAGAAGAAATTGAAGCCTGGGTCTGGACACCCGATGGTGAGAAGAGAGAGTGATCCCCCCACCCAGTTAGAGTCCAGGCCTGGGCAGAAAAAAAATTGAAGCCTGGGCCTGGACAAGCGATGGTGAAGGAGAGTCAGAGTGATCCCCCCACCCAGTTAGATTCCGGGCCTGGGCAGAAAAGAAAAAAAGCCTGGGCCTGGACACGCGATGGTGAAGGAGAGACAGAGTGATCCCCCCACCCAGTTAGAGTCCGGGCCTGGGCAGAAGAAATTGAAGCCTGGGCCGGGACATGCGATGGTGAAGGAGAGACAGAGTGTTCCCCCCTCCCAGTTAGAGTCCGGGCCTGGGCAGAAAAAAATTGAAGCCTGGGCCTGGACACACGATGTTGAAGGAGAGAGAGAGTGATCCCCCCTCCCAGTTAGAGTCCGGGCCTGGGCAGAAGAAATTGGAGCCTGGGCCTGGACACGCGATGGTGAAGAGAGAGAGTGATCCCCCCTCCCAGTTAGAGTCCGGGCCTGGGCAGAAGAAATTGAAGCCTGGGCCTGGACATGCGATGGTGAGAAGAGAGAGTGATCCCCCCACCCAGTTAGAGTCCGGGCCTGGGCAGAAGAAATTGAAGCCTGGGCCTGGACACGCGATGGTGAGAAGAGAGAGTGATCCCCCACCCAGTTAGAGTCCGGGCCTGGGCAGAAGAAATTGAAGCCTGGGCCTGGACACGCGATGGTGAAGGAGAGAGAGAGTGATCCCCCACCCAGTTAGAGTCCGGGCCTGGGCAGAAGAAATTGAAGCCTGGGCCTGGACACGCGATGGTGAGAAGAGAGAGTGATCCCCCCACCCAGTTAGAGTCCGGGCCTGGGCAGAAGAAATTGAAGCCTGGGCCTGGACACGCGATGGTGAAGGAGAGAGAGAGTGATCCCCCCTCCCAGTTAGAGTCCGGGCCTGGGCAGAAAAGAAAAAAAAGCCTGGGCTTGGACACACCATGGTGAAGGAGAGTCAGAGGGATCTCCCCCCAATTAGAGTCCGGGCCTGGGCAGAAGAAATTGAAGCCTGGGCCTGGACACGCGATGGTGAAGAGAGACAGAGTGATCCCCCCACCCAGTTAGAGTCCGGACCTGGGCCGAAGAAACTGAAGCCTGGGCCTGGACATGCGATGGTGAGAAGAGAGAGTGATCCCCCCACCCAGTTAGAGTCCGGACCTGGGCCGAAGAAACTGAAGCCTGGGCCTGGACATGCGATGGTGAGAAGAGAGAGTGATCCCCCCACCCAGTTAGAGTCCGGACCTGGGCCGAAGAAACTGAAGCCTGGGCCTGGACATGCGATGGTGAGAAGAGAGAGTGATCCCCCCTCCCAGTTAGAGTCCGGGCCTGGGCAGAAGAAATTGGAGCCTGGGCCTGGACACGCGATGGTGAAGAGAGAGAGTGATCCCCCCACCCAGTTAGAGTCCGGGCCTGGGCAGAAGAAATTGAAGCCTGGGCCTGGACATGCGATGGTGAGAAGAGAGCGTGATCCCCCCACCCAGTTAGAGTCCGGGCCTGGGCAGAGGAAATTGGAGCCTGGGCCTGGACACGCGATGGTGAAGGAGAGAGAGAGTGATCCCCCCACCCAGTTAGAGTCCGGGCCTGGGCAGAAGAAATTGAAGCCTGGGCAGAAGAAATTGAAGCCTGGGCCTGGACACACGATGGTGAAGAGAGAGAGAGTGTTCTCCCCACCCAGTTAGAGTCCGGGCCTGGTCAGAAGAAATTGAAGCCTGGGCCTGGACACGCGATGGTGAGAAGAGAGAGTGATCCCCCCACCCAGTTAGAGTCCGGGCCTGGGCAGAAGAAATTGAAGCCTGGGCCTGGACACGCGATGGTGAGAAGAGAGAGTGATCCCCCCACCCAGTTAGAGTCCGGGCCTGGGCAGAAGAAATTGAAGCCTGGGCCGGGACATGCGATGGTGAAGGAGAGACAGAGTGTTCCCCCCTCCCAGTTAGAGTCCGGGCCTGTGCAGAAGAAATTGAAGCCTGGGCCGGGACATGCGATGGTGAAGGAGAGACAGAGTGTTCCCCCCTCCCAGTTAGAGTCCGGGCCTGTGCAGAAGAAATTGAAGCCTGGGCCTGGACACGCGATGGTGAAGGAGAGAGAGAGTGATCCCCCCACCCAGTTAGAGTCCGGGCCTGGGCAGAAGAAATTGGAGCCTGGGCCTGGACAGGCGATGGTGAAGAGAGAGAGTGATCCCCCCACCCAGTTAGAGTCCGGGCCTGGGCAGAAGAAATTGGAGCCTGGGCCTGGACACGCGATGGTGAAGAGAGAGAGTGATCCCCCCACCCAGTTAGAGTCCGGGCCTGGGCAGAAGAAATTGGAGCCTGGGCCTGGACATGCGATGGTGAAGAGAGAGAGTGATCCCCCCTCCCAGTTAGAGTCCGGGCCTGGGCAGAAAAAAAAAAAAAGCCTGGGCCTGGACACACCATGGTGAAGGAGAGTCAGAGGGATCTCCCCCCAATTAGAGTCCGGGCCTGGGCAGAAGAAATTGAAGCCTGGGCCTGGACACGCGATGGTGAAGAGAGAGAGAGTGATCCCCCCACCCAGTTAGAGTCCGGGCCTGGGCAGAAGAAATTGAAGCCTGGGCCTGGACATGCGATGGTGAAGAGAGAGAGAGAGTGATCCCCCACCCAATTAGAGTCCGGGCCTGGGCAGAAAAAAAATTGAAGCCTGGGCCTGGACACGCGATGGTGAAGGAGAGTCAGAGTGATCCCCCCACCCAGTTAGAGTCCGGGCCTGGGCAGAAGAAATTGAAGCCTGGGCCTGGACACGTGATGGTGAAGAGAGAGCGTGATCCCGCACCCAGTTAGAGTCCGGGCCTGGGCAGAAGAAATTGAAGCCTGGGCCTGGACACGCGATGGTGAAGGAGAGAGAGAGTGATCCCCCCTCCCAGTTAGAGTCCGGACCTGGGCAGAAGAAATTGAAGCCTGGGCCTGGACACATGATGGTGAAGAGAGAGCGTGATCCCCCACCCAGTTAGATTCCGGGCCTGGGCAGAAAAGAAAAAAAGCCTGGGCCTGGACACGCGATGGTGAAGGAGAGAGAGAGTGATCCCCCCTCCCAGTTAGAGTCCGGGCCTGGGCAGAAGAAATTGAGGCCTGGGCCTGGACACGCGATGGTGAAGGAGAGAGAGAGAGTGATCCCCCCACCCAGTTAGAGTCCGGGCCTGGGCAGAAGAAATTGAAGCCTGGGCCTGGACACGCGATGGTGAAGGAGAGAGAGAGTGATCCCCCCTCCCAGTTAGAGTCCGGGCCTGGGCAGAAGAAATTGAGGCCTGGGCCTGGACACGCGATGGTGAAGGAGAGAGAGAGAGTGATCCCCCCACCCAGTTAGAGTCCGGGCCTGGGCAGAAGAAATTGAAGCCTGGGCCTGGACACGCGATGGTGAAGGAGAGACAGAGTGATCCCCCCTCCCAGTTAGAGTCCGGGCCTGGGCAGAAGAAATTGAAGCCTGGGCCTGGACACGCGATGGTGAAGGAGAGAGAGAGTGATCCCCCCACCCAGTTAGAGTCCGGGCCTAGGCAGAAAAAAAATTGAAGCCTGGGCCTGGACACTTGATGGTGAAGAGAGAGAGTGATCCCCCCACCCAGTTAGAGTCCGGGCCTGGGCAGAAGAAAAAAAAAGCCTGGGCCTGGACACGCGATGGTGAAGAGAGAGAGAGCGTGATCCCCCCACCCAGTTAGAGTCCGGGCCTGGGCAGAAAAAAAAAAGAAGCCTGGGCCTGGACACGCGATGGTGAAGGAGAGAGAGAGCGTGATCCCCCCACCCAGTTAGAGTCCGGGCCTGTGCAGAAGAAATTGAAGCCTGGGCCTGGACACGCGATGGTGAAGGAGAGACAAAGTGATCCCCCCACCCAGTTAGAATCCGGGCCTGGGCAGAAGAAATTGAAGCCTGGGCCTGGACATGCGATGGTGAAGAGAGACAGAGTGATCCCCCCACCCAGTTAGAATCCGGGCCTGGGCAGAAGAAATTGAAGCCTGGGCCTGGACACGCGACGGTGAAGAGAGACAGAGTGATCCCCCCACCCAGTTAGAGTCCGGGCCTGGGCAGAAGAAATTGAAGCCTGGGCCTGGGCACGCGATGGTGAAGAGAGAGAGTCAAAGTGATCCTACTAATTAGAGTCCAGGCCTGGGTAAAAGAAATTGAAGCCTGGGCCTGGACACGCGATGGTGAAGAGAGACAGAGTGATCCCACTAATTAGAGTCCGGGCCTGGGCAGAAGAAATTGAAGCCTGGGCCTGGACACACGATGGTGAAGGAGAGAGAGAGTGATCCCCCCTCCCAGTTAGAGTCCGGGCCTGGGCAGAAGAAATTGAAGCCTGGGCCTGGACACGCGATGGTGAAGAGAGAGAGTGATCCCCCCACCCAGTTAGAGTCCGGGCATGGGCAGAAGAAATTGAAGCCTGGGCCTGGACACGCGATGGTGAAGGAGAGACAGAGTGATCCTACTAATTAGAGTCCGGGCCTGGGCAGAAGAAATTGAAGCCTGGGCCTGGACACGCGATGGTGAAGGAGAGACAGAGTGATCCCCCCACCCAGTTAGAGTCCGGGCCTGGGCAGAAGAAATTGAAGCCTGGGCCTGGACACGCGATGGTGAAGGAGAGTCAGAGTGATCCCCCCACCCAGTTAGAGTCCGGGCCTGGGCAGAAAAGAAAAAAAGCCTGGGCCTGGACACGCGATGGTGAAGGAGAGAGAGAGTGATCCCCCCACCCAGTTAGAGTCCGGGCCTGGGCAGAAGAAATTGAAGCCTGGGCCGGGACATGCGATGGTGAAGGAGAGACAGAGTGTTCCCCCCTCCCAGTTAGAGTCCGGGCCTGGGCAGAAAAAAATTGAAGCCTGGGCCTGGACACACGATGGTGAAGGAGAGAGAGAGTGATCCCCCCTCCCAGTTAGAGTCCGGGCCTGGGCAGAAGAAATTGAAGCCTGGGCCTGGACACGCGATGGTGAAGAGAGAGACTGATCCCCCCACCCAGTTAGAGTCCGGGCCTGGGCAGAAGAAATTGAAGCCTGGGCCTGGACATGCGATGGTGAGAAGAGAGAGTGATCCCCCCACCCAGTTAGAGTCCGGGCCTGGGCAGAAGAAATTGAAGCCTGGGCCTGGACACACGATGGTGAAGAGAGACAGAGTGATCCCCCCTCCCAGTTAGAGTCCGGGCCTGGGCAGAAGAAATTGAAGCCTGGGTCTGGACATGCGATGGTGAGAAGAGAGAGTGATCCCCCCACCCAGTTAGAGTCCGGGCCTGGGCAGAAGAAATCGAAGCCTGGGTCTGGACATGCGATGGTGAGAAGAGAGAGTGATCCCCCCACCCAGTTAGAGTCCGGGCCTGGGCAGAAGAAATTGAAGCCTGGGCCTGGACACGCGATGGTGAAGGAGAGAGAGAGTGATCCCCCCTCCCAGTTAGAGTCCGGGCCTGGGCAGAAGAAATTGAAGCCTGGGCCTGGACACGCGATGGTGAAGGAGAGAGAGAGTGATCCCCCCACCCAGTTAGAGTCCGGGCCTAGGCAGAAAAAAAATTGAAGCCTGGGCCTGGACACGCGATGGTGAAGAGAGAGAGTGATCCCCCCACCCAGTTAGAGTCCGGGCCTGGGCAGAAGAAAAAAAAAGCCTGGGCCTGGACACGCGATGGTGAAGAGAGAGAGAGCGTGATCCCCCCACCCAGTTAGAGTCCGGGCCTGGGCAGAAAAAAAAAAGAAGCCTGGGCCTGGACACGCGATGGTGAAGGAGAGAGAGAGCGTGATCCCCCCACCCAGTTAGAGTCCGGGCCTGTGCAGAAGAAATTGAAGCCTGGGCCTGGACACGCGATGGTGAAGGAGAGACAAAGTGATCCCCCCACCCAGTTAGAATCCGGGCCTGGGCAGAAGAAATTGAAGCCTGGGCCTGGACATGCGATGGTGAAGAGAGACAGAGTGATCCCCCCACCCAGTTAGAATCCGGGCCTGGGCAGAAGAAATTGAAGCCTGGGCCTGGACACGCGACGGTGAAGAGAGACAGAGTGATCCCCCCACCCAGTTAGAGTCCGGGCCTGGGCAGAAGAAATTGAAGCCTGGGCCTGGGCACGCGATGGTGAAGAGAGAGAGTCAAAGTGATCCTACTAATTAGAGTCCAGGCCTGGGTAAAAGAAATTGAAGCCTGGGCCTGGACACGCGATGGTGAAGAGAGACAGAGTGATCCCACTAATTAGAGTCCGGGCCTGGGCAGAAGAAATTGAAGCCTGGGCCTGGACACACGATGGTGAAGGAGAGAGAGAGTGATCCCCCCTCCCAGTTAGAGTCCGGGCCTGGGCAGAAGAAATTGAAGCCTGGGCCTGGACACGCGATGGTGAAGAGAGAGAGTGATCCCCCCACCCAGTTAGAGTCCGGGCATGGGCAGAAGAAATTGAAGCCTGGGCCTGGACACGCGATGGTGAAGGAGAGACAGAGTGATCCTACTAATTAGAGTCCGGGCCTGGGCAGAAGAAATTGAAGCCTGGGCCTGGACACGCGATGGTGAAGGAGAGACAGAGTGATCCCCCCACCCAGTTAGAGTCCGGGCCTGGGCAGAAGAAATTGAAGCCTGGGCCTGGACACGCGATGGTGAAGGAGAGTCAGAGTGATCCCCCCACCCAGTTAGAGTCCGGGCCTGGGCAGAAAAGAAAAAAAGCCTGGGCCTGGACACGCGATGGTGAAGGAGAGAGAGAGTGATCCCCCCACCCAGTTAGAGTCCGGGCCTGGGCAGAAGAAATTGAAGCCTGGGCCGGGACATGCGATGGTGAAGGAGAGACAGAGTGTTCCCCCCTCCCAGTTAGAGTCCGGGCCTGGGCAGAAAAAAATTGAAGCCTGGGCCTGGACACACGATGGTGAAGGAGAGAGAGAGTGATCCCCCCTCCCAGTTAGAGTCCGGGCCTGGGCAGAAGAAATTGAAGCCTGGGCCTGGACACGCGATGGTGAAGAGAGAGACTGATCCCCCCACCCAGTTAGAGTCCGGGCCTGGGCAGAAGAAATTGAAGCCTGGGCCTGGACATGCGATGGTGAGAAGAGAGAGTGATCCCCCCACCCAGTTAGAGTCCGGGCCTGGGCAGAAGAAATTGAAGCCTGGGCCTGGACACACGATGGTGAAGAGAGACAGAGTGATCCCCCCTCCCAGTTAGAGTCCGGGCCTGGGCAGAAGAAATTGAAGCCTGGGTCTGGACATGCGATGGTGAGAAGAGAGAGTGATCCCCCCACCCAGTTAGAGTCCGGGCCTGGGCAGAAGAAATCGAAGCCTGGGTCTGGACATGCGATGGTGAGAAGAGAGAGTGATCCCCCCACCCAGTTAGAGTCCGGGCCTGGGCAGAAGAAATTGAAGCCTGGGCCTGGACACGCGATGGTGAAGGAGAGAGAGAGTGATCCCCCCTCCCAGTTAGAGTCCGGGCCTGGGCAGAAGAAATTGAAGCCTGGGCCTGGACACGCGATGGTGAAGGAGAGAGAGAGTGATCCCCCCACCCAGTTAGAGTCCGGGCCTAGGCAGAAAAAAAATTGAAGCCTGGGCCTGGACACGCGATGGTGAAGAGAGAGAGTGATCCCCCCACCCAGTTAGAGTCCGGGCCTGGGCAGAAGAAAAAAAAAGCCTGGGCCTGGACACGCGATGGTGAAGGAGAGAGAGAGAGTGATCCCCCCACCCAGTTAGAGTCCGGGCCTGGGCAGAAAAAAAAAAGAAGCCTGGGCCTGGACACGCGATGGTGAAGAGAGACAGAGTGATCCCCCCACCCAGTTAGAATCCGGGCCTGGGCAGAAGAAATTGAAGCCTGGGCCTGGACACGCGATGGTGAAGGAGAGACAAAGTGATCCCCCCACCCAGTTAGAATCCGGGCCTGGGCAGAAGAAATTGAAGCCTGGGCCTGGACATGCGATGGTGAAGAGAGACAGAGTGATCCCCCCACCCAGTTAGAGTCCGGGCCTGGGCAGAAGAAATTGAAGCCTGGGCCTGGGCACGCGATGGTGAAGAGAGAGAGTCAAAGTGATCCTACTAATTAGAGTCCAGGCCTGGGTAAAAGAAATTGAAGCCTGGGCCTGGACACGCGATGGTGAAGGAGAGACAGAGTGTTCCTACTAATTAGAGTCCGGGCCTGGGCAGAAGAAATTGAAGCCTGGGCAGAAGAAATTGAAGCCTGGGCCTGGACACGCGATGGTGAAGGAGAGACAGAGTGATCCTACTAATTAGAGTCCGGGCCTGGGCAGAAGAAATTGAAGCCTGGGCAGAAGAAATTGAAGCCTGGGCAGAAGAAATTGAAGCCTGGGCCTGGACACGCGATGGTGAAGGAGAGACAGAGTGTTCCTACTAATTAGAGTCCGGGCCTGGGCAGAAGAAATTGAAGCCTGGGCCAGGACACGCGATGGGGAAGAGAGGGAGTGATCCCCCCACCCAGTTAGAGTCCGGGCCTGGGCAGAAGAAATTGAAGCCTGGGCCTGGACACGCGATGGTGAAGAGAGGGAGTGATCCCCCCACCCAGTTAGAGTCCGGGCCTGGGCAGAAGAAATTGAAGCCTGGGCCTGGACACGCGATGGTGAAGAGAGGGAGTGATCCCCCCACCCAGTTAGAGTCCGGGCCTGGGCAGAAGAAATTGAAGCCTGGGCCTGGACACGCGATGGTGAAGAGAGGGAGTGATCCCCCCACCCAGTTAGAGTCCGGGCCTGGGCAGAAGAAATTGAAGCCTGGGCCTGGACACGCGATGGTGAAGAGAGGGAGTGATCCCCCCACCCAGTTAGAGTCCGGGCCTGGGCAGAAGAAATTGAAGCCTGGGCCTGGACACGCGATGGTGAAGGAGAGACAGAGTGATCCCCAACCCCAGTTAGAGTCCGGGCCTGGGCAGAAGAAATTGAGGCCTGGGCCTGGACACGCCATGGTGAAGGAGAGTCAGAGGGATCTCCCCCCAATAAGAGTCCGGGCCTGGGCAGAAGAAATCGAAGCCTGGGCCTGGACACGCGATGGTGAAGGAGAGACAGAGTGATCCCCCCACCCAGTTAGAGTCCGGGCCTGGGCAGAAGAAATTGAAGCCTGGGCATGGACACGCGATGGTGAAGAGAGAGAGTGATCCCCCCACCCAGTTAGAGTCCGGGCCTAGGTAGAAGAAATTGAAGCCTGGGCCTGGACACGCGATGGTGAAGAGAGAGCGTGATCCCCCCACCCAGTTAGATTCCGGGCCTAGGTAGAAGAAATTGAAGCCTGGGCCTGGACACGCGATGGTGAAGAGAGAGAGTGATCACCCCACCCAGTTAGAGTCCGGGCCTGGGCAGAAGAAATTGAAACCTGGGCCTGGACACGCGACGGTGAAGAGAGAGCTTGATCCCCCCACCCAGTTAGAGTCCGGGCCTGGGCAGAAGAAATTGGAGCCTGGGCCTGGACACGCGATGGTGAAGGAGAGACAGAGTGATCCCCAACCCCAGTTAGAGTCCGGGCCTGGGCAGAAAAAAAATTGAAGCCTGGGCCTGGACACGCGATGGTGCAGAGAGAGAGTGATCCCCCCACCCAGTTAGAGTCCGGGCCTGGGCAGAAGAAATTGGAGCCTGGGCCTGGACACGCGATGGTGAAGGAGAGAGTGTGATCCCCCAACCCAGTTAAAGTCCGGGCATGGGCAGAAGAAATTGAAGCCTGGGCCTGGACACGCGATGGTGAAGGAGAGAGAGAGTGATCCCCCCACCCAGTTAGAGTCCGGGCCTGGGCAGAAAAAAAATTGAAGCCTGGGCCTGGACACGCGACGGTGAAGAGAGAGCTTGATCCCCCCACCCAGTTAGAGTCCGGGCCTGGGCAGAAGAAATTGGAGCCTGGGCCTGGACACGCGATGGTGAAGGAGAGTCAGAGGGATCTCCCCCCAATAAGAGTCCGGGCCTGGGCAGAAGAAATCGAAGCCTGGGCATGGACACGCGATGGTGAAGGTGCGAGAGAGTGATCCCCCCTCCCAGTTAGAGTCCGGGCCTGGGCAGAAGAAATTGAAGCCTGGGCCTGGACACGCGATGGTGAAGAGAGAGAGTGATCCCCCCAACCCAGTTAGAGTCCGGGCATGGGCAGAAGAAATTGAAGCCTGGGCCTGGACACGCGATGGTGAAGGAGAGAGTGTGATCCCCCCACCCAGTTAGAGTCCGGGCATGGGCAGAAGAAATTGAAGCCTGGGCCTGGACACGCGATGGTGAAGGAGAGACAGAGTGATCCCACTAATTAGAGTCCGGGCCTGGGCAGAAGAAATTGAAGCCTGGGCCTGGACACGCGATGGTGAAGGAGAGACAGAGTGATCCCCCCACCCAGTTAGAGTCCGGGCCTGGGCAGAAGAAATTGAAGCCTGGGCCTGGACACGCGATGGTGAAGGAGAGTCAGAGGGATCTCCCCCCAATAAGAGTCCGGGCCTGGGCAGAAGAAATCGAAGCCTGGGCCTGGACACGCGATGGTGAAGGAGAGAGAGAGTGATCCCCCCACCCAGTTAGAGTCCGGGCCTGGGCAGAAGAAATTGAAGCCTGGGCCTGGACACGCGATGGTGAAGAGAGAGAGTGATCCCCCCACCCAGTTAGAGTCCGGGCCTAGGTAGAAGAAATTGAAGCCTGGGCCTGGACACGCGATGGTGAAGAGAGAGCGTGATCCCCCCACCCAGTTAGATTCCGGGCCTAGGTAGAAGAAATTGAAGCCTGGGCCTGGACACGCGATGGTGAAGGAGAGAGAGAGTGATCCCCCCTCCCAGTTAGAGTCCGGGCCTGGGCAGAAGAAATTGAGGCCTGGGCCTGGACACGCGATGGTGAAGGAGAGAGAGAGAGTGATCCCCCCACCCAGTTAGAGTCCGGGCCTGGGCAGAAGAAATTGAAGCCTGGGCCTGGACACGCGATGGTGAAGGAGAGACAGAGTGATCCCCCCTCCCAGTTACAGTCCGGGCCTGGGCAGAAGAAATTGAAGCCTGGGCCTGGACACGCGATGGTGAAGGAGAGAGAGAGTGATCCCCCCACCCAGTTAGAGTCCGGGCCTAGGCAGAAAAAAAATTGAAGCCTGGGCCTGGACACTTGATGGTGAAGAGAGAGAGTGATCCCCCCACCCAGTTAGAGTCCGGGCCTGGGCAGAAGAAAAAAAAAGCCTGGGCCTGGACACGCGATGGTGAAGAGAGAGAGAGCGTGATCCCCCCACCCAGTTAGAGTCCGGGCCTGGGCAGAAGAAATTGGAGCCTGGGCCTGGACACGCGATGGTGAAGGAGAGAGTGTGATCCCCCAAACCATTTAAAGTCCGGGCATGGGCAGAAGAAATTGAAGCCTGGGCCTGGACACGCGATGGTGAAGGAGAGACAGAGTGATCCCCCCACCCAGTTAGAGTCCGGGCCTGGGCAGAAAAAAAATTGAAGCCTGGGCCTGGACACGCGACGGTGAAGAGAGAGCTTGATCCCCCCACCCAGTTAGAGTCCGGGCCTGGGCAGAAGAAATTGGAGCCTGGGCCTGGACACGCGATGGTGAAGGAGAGTCAGAGGGATCTCCCCCCAATAAGAGTCCGGGCCTGGGCAGAAGAAATCGAAGCCTGGGCATGGACACGCGATGGTGAAGGTGCGAGAGAGTGATCCCCCCTCCCAGTTAGAGTCCGGGCCTGGGCAGAAGAAATTGAAGCCTGGGCCTGGACACGCGATGGTGAAGAGAGAGAGTGATCCCCCCACCCAGTTAGAGTCCGGGCATGGGCAGAAGAAATTGAAGCCTGGGCCTGGACACGCGATGGTGAAGGAGAGAGTGTGATCCCCCCACCCAGTTAGAGTCCGGGCATGGGCAGAAGAAATTGAAGCCTGGGCCTGGACACGCGATGGTGAAGGAGAGACAGAGTGATCCCCCCACCCAGTTAGAGTCCGGGCCTGGGCAGAAGAAATTGAAGCCTGGGCCTGGACACGCGATGGTGAAGGAGAGACAAAGTGATCCCCCCACCCAGTTAGAGTCCGGGCCTGGGCAGAAGAAACTGAAGCCTGGGCCTGGACACGCGATGGTGAAGGAGAGACAGAGTGATCCCCCCACCCAGTTAGAGTCCGGGCCTGGGCAGAAGAAATTGAAGCCTGGGCCTGGACACGCGATGGTGAAGGAGAGACAAAGTGATCCCCCCACCCAGTTAGAGTCCGGGCCTGGGCAGAAGAAACTGAAGCCTGGGCCTGGACACACGATGGTGAAGGAGAGACAGAGTGATCCCCCCACCCAGTTAGAGTCCGGGCCTGGGCAGAAGAAATTGAAGCCTGGGCCTGGACACGCGATGGTGAAGGAGAGTCAAAGTGATCCCACTAATTATAGTCCGGGCCTGGGTAGAAGAAATTGAGGCCTGGGCCTGGACACGCGATGGTGAAGGAGAGTCAAAGTGATCCCACTAATTCTAGTCCGGGCCTGGGTAGAAGAAATTGAAGCCTGGGCCTGGACACGCGATGGTGAGAGGAGAGAGAGTGATCCCCCCACCCAGTTAGAGTCCGGGCCTGGGTTGAAGAAATTGAAGCCTGGGCCTGGACACGCGATGGTGAAGGAGAGTCAGAGGGATCTCCCCCCAATAAGAGTCCGGGCCTGGGCAGAAGAAATCGAAGCCTGGGCCTGGACACGCGATGGTGAAGGAGAGAGAGAGTGATCCCCCCACCCAGTTAGAGTCCGGGCCTGGGCAGAAGAAATTGAAGCCTGGGCCTGGACACGCGATGGTGAAGAGAGAGAGTGATCCCCCCACCCAGTTAGAGTCCGGGCCTAGGTAGAAGAAATTGAAGCCTGGGCCTGGACACGCGATGGTGAAGAGAGAGCGTGATCCCCCCACCCAGTTAGATTCCGGGCCTAGGTAGAAGAAATTGAAGCCTGGGCCTGGACACGCGATGGTGAAGGAGAGAGAGAGTGATCCCCCCTCCCAGTTAGAGTCCGGGCCTGGGCAGAAGAAATTGAGGCCTGGGCCTGGACACGCGATGGTGAAGGAGAGAGAGAGAGTGATCCCCCCACCCAGTTAGAGTCCGGGCCTGGGCAGAAGAAATTGAAGCCTGGGCCTGGACACGCGATGGTGAAGGAGAGACAGAGTGATCCCCCCTCCCAGTTACAGTCCGGGCCTGGGCAGAAGAAATTGAAGCCTGGGCCTGGACACGCGATGGTGAAGGAGAGAGAGAGTGATCCCCCCACCCAGTTAGAGTCCGGGCCTAGGCAGAAAAAAAATTGAAGCCTGGGCCTGGACACTTGATGGTGAAGAGAGAGAGTGATCCCCCCACCCAGTTAGAGTCCGGGCCTGGGCAGAAGAAAAAAAAAGCCTGGGCCTGGACACGCGATGGTGAAGAGAGAGAGAGCGTGATCCCCCCACCCAGTTAGAGTCCGGGCCTGGGCAGAAAAAAAAAAGAAGCCTGGGCCTGGACACGCGATGGTGAAGGAGAGAGAGAGCGTGATCCCCCCACCCAGTTAGAGTCCGGGCCTGTGCAGAAGAAATTGAAGCCTGGGCCTGGACACGCGATGGTGAAGGAGAGACAGAGTGATCCCCCCACCCAGTTAGAGTCCGGGCCTGGGCAGAAGAAATTGAAGCCTGGGCCTGGACACGCGATGGTGAAGGAGAGACAAAGTGATCCCCCCACCCAGTTAGAGTCCGGGCCTGGGCAGAAGAAACTGAAGCCTGGGCCTGGACACGCGATGGTGAAGGAGAGACAGAGTGATCCCCCCACCCAGTTAGAGTCCGGGCCTGGGCAGAAGAAATTGAAGCCTGGGCCTGGACACGCGATGGTGAAGGAGAGACAAAGTGATCCCCCCACCCAGTTAGAGTCCGGGCCTGGGCAGAAGAAACTGAAGCCTGGGCCTGGACACACGATGGTGAAGGAGAGACAGAGTGATCCCCCCACCCAGTTAGAGTCCGGGCCTGGGCAGAAGAAATTGAAGCCTGGGCCTGGACACGCGATGGTGAAGGAGAGTCAAAGTGATCCCACTAATTATAGTCCGGGCCTGGGTAGAAGAAATTGAGGCCTGGGCCTGGACACGCGATGGTGAAGGAGAGTCAAAGTGATCCCACTAATTCTAGTCCGGGCCTGGGTAGAAGAAATTGAAGCCTGGGCCTGGACACGCGATGGTGAGAGGAGAGAGAGTGATCCCCCCACCCAGTTAGAGTCCGGGCCTGGGCAGAAGAAATTGAAGCCTGGGCCTGGACACGCGATGGTGAAGGAGAGTCAGAGGGATCTCCCCCCAATAAGAGTCCGGGCCTGGGCAGAAGAAATCGAAGCCTGGGCCTGGACACGCGATGGTGAAGGAGAGAGAGAGTGATCCCCCCACCCAGTTAGAGTCCGGGCCTGGGCAGAAGAAATTGAAGCCTGGGCCTGGACACGCGATGGTGAAGAGAGAGAGTGATCCCCCCACCCAGTTAGAGTCCGGGCCTAGGTAGAAGAAATTGAAGCCTGGGCCTGGACACGCGATGGTGAAGAGAGAGCGTGATCCCCCCACCCAGTTAGATTCCGGGCCTAGGTAGAAGAAATTGAAGCCTGGGCCTGGACACGCGATGGTGAAGAGAGAGAGTGATCACCCCACCCAGTTAGAGTCCGGGCCTGGGCAGAAGAAATTGAAGCCTGGGCCTGGACACGCGATGGTGAAGGAGAGACAGAGTGATCCGCAACCCAGTTAGAGTCCGGGCCTGGGCAGAAAAAAAATTGAAGCCTGGGCCTGGACACGCGATGGTGAAGAGAGAGAGTGATCCCCCCACCCAGTTAGAGTCCGGGCCTGGGCAGAAGAAATTGGAGCCTGGGCCTGGACACGCGATGGTGAAGGAGAGACAGAGTGATCCGCAACCCCAGTTAGAGTCCGGGCCTGGGCAGAAGAAATTGAAGCCTGGGCCTGGACACGCGATGGTGAAGGAGAGAGAGAGTGATCCCCCCACCCAGTTAGAGTCCGGGCCTGGGCAGAAGAAATTGAGGCCTGGGCCTGGGCACGCGATGGTGAAGAGAGAGAGTCAAAGTAATCCTACTAATTAGAGTCCAGGCCTGGGTAAAAGAAATTGAAGCCTGGGCCTGGACACGCGATGGTGAAGAGAGACAGAGTGATCCCACTAATTAGAGTCCGGGCCTGGGCAGAAGAAATTGAAGCCTGGGCCTGGACACACGATGGTGAAGGAGAGAGAGAGTGATCCCCCCTCCCAGTTAGAGTCCGGGCCTGGGCAGAAGAAATTGAAGCCTGGGCCTGGACACGCGATGGTGAAGAGAGAGAGGAAAAGTGTTCCGGTCCCCGAAGGGACGCGGAGGTGCACGGTCCTTCCCTTGGGCCCTCCCGCTACTCCACTGCCTGTTACGGCCACCAGGCACTAGTCGCCGTCCCCGGTACCGTACAGGGATCCAATCCTGGTCCTCATCCAGGTAGACCATGTTTTGTGATTTTTGTTGTGTTTTTTTGTCTTGTCTCTGGTGAAGCCTTTGTTATCTAATAATAATAAAATTGTTGTGTGGATGATGCAGCCTTTGGTATTATAGTTTAATAAAATTTGTTTGTTTGTTATTTATGAATGTAGCTATGAATGATAATGTATCTGATTAATAGTGCAAAAAAAGAAGAAAAACGAAAAGAACAAAAAAAGTGCTTTTTTTAATGAAAATAAAAAAATTAATTTTTAATAAATTCAAAATAGGCCAATTAGTAGTGTGCCCGGGGCAACGTTTCGACCCAACAGGGTCTTCTTCAGGCCAGGGCACACACTGTACAAACTGAAAAGCTGGCTGCTGTAAGCAATGAGGAGATGTTGCTTGTTCGGCTGTCAGGGCAAGAATGAGGGTGTTAAGCACTCCTCCCCTTATATAGCCTCTGTTAAACTAAACTGAAAATGCAGTTTTCAATGAACTGATGTTTTAACTTTTTTGCAGCCTTGCCTATAATGATGAAAAAAACCCAAAAATGGAAAATGTGCCTATAATTGAATAACACAAAATTGTTTTTAATGTTTTTTAATAGTTTTTAACTACCATAAATGTTTTAAATAAAACTTTGTTTTAAAGTGTTTTTAATATTTTATGAACTGGTTTTAAATATTTTTTTGGTGTTTTTAATGGGTTTTTTAATTTTTTTTGTTGTTTTTTGTGATAATTTTTGGTGTTTTTAATATTTTTAACATGTACTTTGCATGTTTCGAAGATAAACGATGGTAGACATAACAATGACCAGAAAAAATATTTTTAACTATTTACAAATAAATGTGAACAAATAGAAATGAAGTTTTTGATGTTTTTCAAGATATTTTATACTTTTTTTGTGTATTTTTTTGTGTATTCTTTGTGTATTTTTTTGATATGTTTTTTTGTAACAATGTTGTGTATTTTTCAATGTGTTTTAAAATAATGTTAGTGAACTATCAAACATAAGGGTTCCCCATGTGAGTGGGGGTTGGGGAATGAAAAGTAAAGACCCCTCTGGTTAGGGTTAGGGCTTGTGAACAGGGTTGGGGTTAGAAACAGAAGATCAAAAATGGTTAGGGTTAGGGCTTATAACTGGGTTGGGGATAGAAATAAAAAATCCAAATGGTTAGGGAGAGGAAAAGTGTTCCGGTCCCCGAAGGGACGCGGAGGTGCACGGTCCTTCCCTTGGGCCCTCCCGCTACTCCACTGCCTGTTACGGCCACCAGGCACTAGTCGCCGTCCCCGGTACCGTACAGGGATCCAATCCTGGTCCTCATCCAGGTAGACCATGTTTTGTGATTTTTGTTGTGTTTTTTTGTCTTGTCTCTGGTGAAGCCTTTGTTATCTAATAATAATAAAATTGTTGTGTGGATGATGCAGCCTTTGGTATTATAGTTTAATAAAATTTGTTTGTTTGTTATTTATGAATGTAGCTATGAATGATAATGTATCTGATTAATAGTGCAAAAAAAGAAGAAAAACGAAAAGAACAAAAAAAGTGCTTTTTTTAATGAAAATAAAAAAATTAATTTTTAATAAATTCAAAATAGGCCAATTAGTAGTGTGCCCGGGGCAACGTTTCGACCCAACAGGGTCTTCTTCAGGCCAGGGCACACACTGTACAAACTGAAAAGCTGGCTGCTGTAAGCAATGAGGAGATGTTGCTTGTTCGGCTGTCAGGGCAAGAATGAGGGTGTTAAGCACTCCTCCCCTTATATAGCCTCTGTTAAACTAAACTGAAAATGCAGTTTTCAATGAACTGATGTTTTAACTTTTTTGCAGCCTTGCCTATAATGATGAAAAAAACCCAAAAATGGAAAATGTGCCTATAATTGAATAACACAAAATTGTTTTTAATGTTTTTTAATAGTTTTTAACTACCATAAATGTTTTAAATAAAACTTTGTTTTAAAGTGTTTTTAATATTTTATGAACTGGTTTTAAATATTTTTTTGGTGTTTTTAATGGGTTTTTTAATTTTTTTTGTTGTTTTTTGTGATAATTTTTGGTGTTTTTAATATTTTTAACATGTACTTTGCATGTTTCGAAGATAAACGATGGTAGACATAACAATGACCAGAAAAAATATTTTTAACTATTTACAAATAAATGTGAACAAATAGAAATGAAGTTTTTGATGTTTTTCAAGATATTTTATACTTTTTTTGTGTATTTTTTTGTGTATTCTTTGTGTATTTTTTTGATATGTTTTTTTGTAACAATGTTGTGTATTTTTCAATGTGTTTTAAAATAATGTTAGTGAACTATCAAACATAAGGGTTCCCCATGTGAGTGGGGGTTGGGGAATGAAAAGTAAAGACCCCTCTGGTTAGGGTTAGGGCTTGTGAACAGGGTTGGGGTTAGAAACAGAAGATCAAAAATGGTTAGGGTTAGGGCTTATAACTGGGTTGGGGATAGAAATAAAAAATCCAAATGGTTAGGATTAGGGCCTAGGGTCGGGTTGGGGTCCAAATTAAATGAGGTTAGGGTTAGGAATGATCACGGGGTTGGGGATCGAATGTTGAGCAATCTGGATAGTTGCTGTCAGTTGTTCTTCATGTTCAGTCCCCAAGGTTCCTTTGTGTTTAACCGATGGATCCATTGTCTCTCCCGTTTCTTCCTCTGTCCATCTGTCCAACCTGAGTTGCTCTGGATTCCAGCAACCCTCAGACTCTGCCAACCATGAGAAATAAAGTGTTTAACCAAAAGTGTGTGGACTTCTTTCTTGTGTCTGATGTTGTATCTATGTTGTGTCATCCTAGTGGAGATCGAATTTTTTGTTTCGCCAATGTATTGTATCTCACACCGTGAACAAAAGATGATATACACACAATTGCAGGTCTGAGGTGTGAAAATTTGTGTCATTTTGTAAATAGTTTTGTTAATCCTGTTCTGTACGTACTCCAGTTTTACTAATGTATCTGATAGAATGTTGGTGTTGCGTCTTGGCTGAATGGGTGGCAGTTTTGCCCTGACTAAATAATCCCTTAGGTTCTTGTTCCTGCGGTACGCTGAGATAACCTGATGGTTATCCAAAAGTCCCGAATTCTCAATGATTTCCCGAAAGTTTTCTTTGATTTTGTTGTTGAGCAACCTACTAGCCGAAGAGAAGGTCGTGATGAGTGGGATGAATTCCTTTTCTGATGCGGGTTTGCGGGTCCGAAAGGTTCTGAGACAATGTCTGAGAAACGATCGACCGTAGCCTCTGTTCTTTAATGCGGCGAATAGTGTTTTTACTGCCCCCATGAAATCCGAGTCTCGTGTGCAGATTCGTTGAAATCTAATCAATTGTGACTTAATTAGTCCCTTGTAAGTGTGAGGGGGGTGGAAGCTGGTCTTGAACAACAGTGAATGTGTGTCCGTTTCTTTGAAAAAGACTTTGATGTCTAAATTTTGATCTTGTGGAAACGATTCCCCTTTGTAGACGGTGGTGTCTAGGAAATCAATGGAATGATGATCCAATTTGTGTTTTAGTCTGATGGAGGGATCGTGAGTGTCCAATATCTGGATGAATTCCCCAAATTCTTCCTGTGAATGGGTCCAGATCCCAAATATGTCATCCAAATATCTTACATAAAGAAAGGGTTTTTTGGGACACTTTCCTAGAGCAGCTTTCTCCCACTCCGCCATAAAAATATTGGCGTAGGCAGGGGCAAACTTTTTGCCCATTGCCACCCCTTTGATTTGAAGAAAAAATAGATTATTAAATTCAAAATCATTTCTAGTTAAATTAATTTCCAATAGGGCCAATAATTGCCGATCCGGTCTGTCTTGTTGGGGATACTTCTGAAATATGTTTTTAACTGCCGTCAATCCAGCTCTTGTGTCAATATTTGTGTAAAGACTGTCTATGTCGATCGTAAAGAATAATGAATTGCGTGGAACTTTTAAATTTTTAATCATGCCAATGAAATGGTAAGTATCCTTCACGTATGATGGGTGTTTAACCGAAAGAGGATTCAAAAAATAATCTAGGTATTCTGCCGTTTGATAGGTTTCGCTACCACAATCGGAGACGATCGGTCGTCCGGGAGGTATCCTGAATGGAACCGTCCATTGTTCTGGATTCTTGTGAATCTTTGGGAGCATGTAAAACCTCCTAGGTCGGGGTTCTAGTTCTCCTTTTAAATATTGTTTTTGTTTCCAATTGATGAATTTGTTTTTATGTAAATCTTCCACAATGTCATATACTTTTGGGACTGTCTGTAAATAAATTGGTTGTTGTAATCTTTTGTAATATGTTTTGTCCTCCAACTGTCGGTTCGCTTCAAATATGTATTGCTCCCTGTCTAAAATAACGACTGCACTGCCTTTATCTGCCGGCTTGATGACTATGTGTTTGTTTGTTGCCAATTCCCTAAGTGCTTGTTGTTCAGCTTGTGATAAATTTGGTTTTTCTTGTTGTGATTTGAAATGTGTATTAAATTGTTTTAAATCTTGTTTGAGTAGGAAAAGAACTTCTGGGGGCAATTTGTGTAAGGGTGGTACCCAATATGATGTTGGTGTGAACCGAGGTGGGTCTCGATGTCTTCTCCTTCGAAAATACGCTGCCAATTTTAGCCGCCTGTGATAATTTTGAATATCCAATAGAAGTTGTACCTTTTGCTTTTTGTTCACGCCAAGCGTGGGAATGAAGGTCAACCCGCGGTTCAGTAGGTCCACCTGTGAGCTAGTGAGATTGAAATTGTTGGCCAACACCATCACATTGTTAACCAACTGGGGTCCAACCCCACTACGCCCCTCCTCTGGAAGGCTTACGGGGCTTCCAAGTTTAAATAGGCGACCCAATGCTGGAACATGGCTCTAGCCGTTTCCCTGGTCCAGTGCACATTATCCGACTCCGTGTGGAACGCTGAGTTCCTGAGTGCTGGGATAAACGGCTGGTTCCTGATCAGGTGGGCATTCAACATTTGCAGAGTGCTCCGTTCCATCAGGGGGAGACCAGGCGAGTAGTTGATTACAGGGATCCAAATCTCCGCGTACGGAAAGTACCTTTTGGCAGCTCTGAATGCCCCCTGCATCTGTTTAATTGCCGTCTCTTTGGCCCTTTGTCCCCTGCAGTTGATGCCGAAGGCCAGTACCAACTTCTCCACAACTAACTGGCTTGTGGATTTGGCCATCAATGCCTGTGCATGACGAAAGTTGGCCCCTGGGTAACTATCAACCTGCAGGTCCGGGATAGAATATCCAGGAAACCTGGCAAGATTGGAGTCACCCACGATAAGCCACTTCTTTCGCACACTCAGGCCCCAGTCAATCATTTTGCGTTCTGTTCTTACATGTCTGGTGACTCTGCAGATCTGTGGTTTTGGGGTGGAGGTCTGAAGGTTTGGTGACCCTTGACTGGGAGAAACTGCTCCCATTACATGTGACTGCAGTACGTCCGGTCCTGCTTGTGAGGATTGCTCCACTGAGGTATTGAATGCAGGGAGTGGAACCAAAATTTCACTCGTTCCCACATCCTGTCCTACTTCCTCATCAAGTATGGGACTACCATGAATGCTAGGTGAGGCCCCCTGTCTCACCTGTTGGGGGGTACTGTGTCCAAAATCCTCTATCTGGAGGAGGTCATCGTCCTGTGAGATCACACATGCATTCCTCCTGCGTGGTGGTCTTTGTTCAAGAGGCTGTACAGGAGGTGGGGACTGGGAAGCAGGTGCAGCATGCACCATAACCTGCTCCGTCATCGTGGCAACTGTGTGTGCTCCAGTGCGTTGAAGTGGGGCTTCCGCATGTACAGTGTCTGTGGTTTGTGTTGTGGATGTCTGTTGCTGTGCGTCACGTCTGTTTGTTGCCCGATCTCTGTCGCTGGACTCCTCTATAGGAGCCTGCCTGTCATGTTGTGTTTGTTGATCATTGTCCTTGTTTGTTCTTGCGGTGATCAAGGCTTCCGCATGATCCAGAACCTCCTGGGATATGCGGGGCAAATTGCGGCGAGCCCACCGTTTGGACACCTCAAACGCATCTTTCCAATCTGGGACCAAATCTCCCTCCAAGTCTTCCAACAGAGACTCAAGACTTGTGAGGTAGTGGTCCTCAAGCACAAGCAACGTCGTGTAGCCCCAATTCTTTGCATTCCCCTGTATAAGATCAAGTGTCTTAGAAGTAGGGGACGCGGGCTTGATCATTGAGCCCAAGATCTCAACCATCCGGGAGATCATCCTAGGGTGGGGTTTCCCTGGCTTAGGGGACACATTTTGTAGGTGATGAACCATTTTAATCACCATGTGCATCTTTCGCACAAGTTTTCCAAATGCTGGGGAAGCTGGTTGCTGTCTCCCATAACCAGCTGTTCTGGGTTGCCACCGCCCAAACCTAGTGGCAGAGCCCCTGTCAAATCCCCGTGTGACTGCTGCATAAGACCGAGACTGCGGTCCATAGTAGCGGTTCGGACCAAAGGGAGGCACTGGCCGGTTAGGGAGAGGAAAAGTGTTCCGGTCCCCGAAGGGACGCGGAGGTGCACGGTCCTTCCCTTGGGCCCTCCCGCTACTCCACTGCCTGTTACGGCCACCAGGCACTAGTCGCCGTCCCCGGTACCGTACAGGGATCCAATCCTGGTCCTCATCCAGGTAGACCATGTTTTGTGATTTTTGTTGTGTTTTTTTGTCTTGTCTCTGGTGAAGCCTTTGTTATCTAATAATAATAAAATTGTTGTGTGGATGATGCAGCCTTTGGTATTATAGTTTAATAAAAGTTGTTTGTTTGTTATTTATGAATGTAGCTATGAATGATAATGTATCTGATTAATAGTGCAAAAAAAGAAGAAAAACGAAAAGAACAAAAAAAGTGCTTTTTTTAATGAAAATAAAAAAATTAATTTTTAATAAATTCAAAATAGGCCAATTAGTAGTGTGCCCGGGGCAACGTTTCGACCCAACAGGGTCTTCTTCAGGCCAGGGCACACACTGTACAAACTGAAAAGCTGGCTGCTGTAAGCAATGAGGAGATGTTGCTTGTTCGGCTGTCAGGGCAAGAATGAGGGTGTTAAGCACTCCTCCCCTTATATAGCCTCTGTTAAACTAAACTGAAAATGCAGTTTTCAATGAACTGATGTTTTAACTTTTTTGCAGCCTTGCCTATAATGATGAAAAAAACCCAAAAATGGAAAATGTGCCTATAATTGAATAACACAAAATTGTTTTTAATGTTTTTTAATAGTTTTTAACTACCATAAATGTTTTAAATAAAACTTTGTTTTAAAGTGTTTTTAATATTTTATGAACTGGTTTTAAATATTTTTTTGGTGTTTTTAATGGGTTTTTTAATTTTTTTTGTTGTTTTTTGTGATAATTTTTGGTGTTTTTAATATTTTTAACATGTACTTTGCATGTTTCGAAGATAAACGATGGTAGACATAACAATGACCAGAAAAAATATTTTTAACTATTTACAAATAAATGTGAACAAATAGAAATGAAGTTTTTGATGTTTTTCAAGATATTTTATACTTTTTTTGTGTATTTTTTTGTGTATTCTTTGTGTATTTTTTTGATATGTTTTTTGTAACAATGTTGTGTATTTTTCAATGTGTTTTAAAATAATGTTAGTGAACTATCAAACATAAGGGTTCCCCATGTGAGTGGGGGTTGGGGAATGAAAAGTAAAGACCCCTCTGGTTAGGGTTAGGGCTTGTGAACAGGGTTGGGGTTAGAAACAGAAGATCAAAAATGGTTAGGGTTAGGGCTTATAACTGGGTTGGGGATAGAAATAAAAAATCCAAATGGTTAGGATTAGGGCCTAGGGTCGGGTTGGGGTCCAAATTAAATGAGGTTAGGGTTAGGAATGATCACGGGGTTGGGGATCGAATGTTGAGCAATCTGGATAGTTGCTGTCAGTTGTTCTTCATGTTCAGTCCCCAAGGTTCCTTTGTGTTTAACCGATGGATCCATTGTCTCTCCCGTTTCTTCCTCTGTCCATCTGTCCAACCTGAGTTGCTCTGGATTCCAGCAACCCTCAGACTCTGCCAACCATGAGAAATAAAGTGTTTAACCAAAAGTGTGTGGACTTCTTTCTTGTGTCTGATGTTGTATCTATGTTGTGTCATCCTAGTGGAGATCGAATTTTTTGTTTCGCCAATGTATTGTATCTCACACCGTGAACAAAAGATGATATACACACAATTGCAGGTCTGAGGTGTGAAAATTTGTGTCATTTTGTAAATAGTTTTGTTAATCCTGTTCTGTACGTACTCCAGTTTTACTAATGTATCTGATAGAATGTTGGTGTTGCGTCTTGGCTGAATGGGTGGCAGTTTTGCCCTGACTAAATAATCCCTTAGGTTCTTGTTCCTGCGGTACGCTGAGATAACCTGATGGTTATCCAAAAGTCCCGAATTCTCAATGATTTCCCGAAAGTTTTCTTTGATTTTGTTGTTGAGCAACCTACTAGCCGAAGAGAAGGTCGTGATGAGTGGGATGAATTCCTTTTCTGATGCGGGTTTGCGGGTCCGAAAGGTTCTGAGACAATGTCTGAGAAACGATCGACCGTAGCCTCTGTTCTTTAATGCGGCGAATAGTGTTTTTACTGCCCCCATGAAATCCGAGTCTCGTGTGCAGATTCGTTGAAATCTAATCAATTGTGACTTAATTAGTCCCTTGTAAGTGTGAGGGGGGTGGAAGCTGGTCTTGAACAACAGTGAATGTGTGTCCGTTTCTTTGAAAAAGACTTTGATGTCTAAATTTTGATCTTGTGGAAACGATTCCCCTTTGTAGACGGTGGTGTCTAGGAAATCAATGGAATGATGATCCAATTTGTGTTTTAGTCTGATGGAGGGATCGTGAGTGTCCAATATCTGGATGAATTCCCCAAATTCTTCCTGTGAATGGGTCCAGATCCCAAATATGTCATCCAAATATCTTACATAAAGAAAGGGTTTTTTGGGACACTTTCCTAGAGCAGCTTTCTCCCACTCCGCCATAAAAATATTGGCGTAGGCAGGGGCAAACTTTTTGCCCATTGCCACCCCTTTGATTTGAAGAAAAAATAGATTATTAAATTCAAAATCATTTCTAGTTAAATTAATTTCCAATAGGGCCAATAATTGCCGATCCGGTCTGTCTTGTTGGGGATACTTCTGAAATATGTTTTTAACTGCCGTCAATCCAGCTCTTGTGTCAATATTTGTGTAAAGACTGTCTATGTCGATCGTAAAGAATAATGAATTGCGTGGAACTTTTAAATTTTTAATCATGCCAATGAAATGGTAAGTATCCTTCACGTATGATGGGTGTTTAACCGAAAGAGGATTCAAAAAATAATCTAGGTATTCTGCCGTTTGATAGGTTTCGCTACCACAATCGGAGACGATCGGTCGTCCGGGAGGTATCCTGAATGGAACCGTCCATTGTTCTGGATTCTTGTGAATCTTTGGGAGCATGTAAAACCTCCTAGGTCGGGGTTCTAGTTCTCCTTTTAAATATTGTTTTTGTTTCCAATTGATGAATTTGTTTTTATGTAAATCTTCCACAATGTCATATACTTTTGGGACTGTCTGTAAATAAATTGGTTGTTGTAATCTTTTGTAATATGTTTTGTCCTCCAACTGTCGGTTCGCTTCAAATATGTATTGCTCCCTGTCTAAAATAACGACTGCACTGCCTTTATCTGCCGGCTTGATGACTATGTGTTTGTTTGTTGCCAATTCCCTAAGTGCTTGTTGTTCAGCTTGTGATAAATTTGGTTTTTCTTGTTGTGATTTGAAATGTGTATTAAATTGTTTTAAATCTTGTTTGAGTAGGAAAAGAACTTCTGGGGGCAATTTGTGTAAGGGTGGTACCCAATATGATGTTGGTGTGAACCGAGGTGGGTCTCGATGTCTTCTCCTTCGAAAATACGCTGCCAATTTTAGCCGCCTGTGATAATTTTGAATATCCAATAGAAGTTGTACCTTTTGCTTTTTGTTCACGCCAAGCGTGGGAATGAAGGTCAACCCGCGGTTCAGTAGGTCCACCTGTGAGCTAGTGAGATTGAAATTGTTGGCCAACACCATCACATTGTTAACCAACTGGGGTCCAACCCCACTACGCCCCTCCTCTGGAAGGCTTACGGGGCTTCCAAGTTTAAATAGGCGACCCAATGCTGGAACATGGCTCTAGCCGTTTCCCTGGTCCAGTGCACATTATCCGACTCCGTGTGGAACGCTGAGTTCCTGAGTGCTGGGATAAACGGCTGGTTCCTGATCAGGTGGGCATTCAACATTTGCAGAGTGCTCCGTTCCATCAGGGGGAGACCAGGCGAGTAGTTGATTACAGGGATCCAAATCTCCGCGTACGGAAAGTACCTTTTGGCAGCTCTGAATGCCCCCTGCATCTGTTTAATTGCCGTCTCTTTGGCCCTTTGTCCCCTGCAGTTGATGCCGAAGGCCAGTACCAACTTCTCCACAACTAACTGGCTTGTGGATTTGGCCATCAATGCCTGTGCATGACGAAAGTTGGCCCCTGGGTAACTATCAACCTGCAGGTCCGGGATAGAATATCCAGGAAACCTGGCAAGATTGGAGTCACCCACGATAAGCCACTTCTTTCGCACACTCAGGCCCCAGTCAATCATTTTGCGTTCTGTTCTTACATGTCTGGTGACTCTGCAGATCTGTGGTTTTGGGGTGGAGGTCTGAAGGTTTGGTGACCCTTGACTGGGAGAAACTGCTCCCATTACATGTGACTGCAGTACGTCCGGTCCTGCTTGTGAGGATTGCTCCACTGAGGTATTGAATGCAGGGAGTGGAACCAAAATTTCACTCGTTCCCACATCCTGTCCTACTTCCTCATCAAGTATGGGACTACCATGAATGCTAGGTGAGGCCCCCTGTCTCACCTGTTGGGGGGTACTGTGTCCAAAATCCTCTATCTGGAGGAGGTCATCGTCCTGTGAGATCACACATGCATTCCTCCTGCGTGGTGGTCTTTGTTCAAGAGGCTGTACAGGAGGTGGGGACTGGGAAGCAGGTGCAGCATGCACCATAACCTGCTCCGTCATCGTGGCAACTGTGTGTGCTCCAGTGCGTTGAAGTGGGGCTTCCGCATGTACAGTGTCTGTGGTTTGTGTTGTGGATGTCTGTTGCTGTGCGTCACGTCTGTTTGTTGCCCGATCTCTGTCGCTGGACTCCTCTATAGGAGCCTGCCTGTCATGTTGTGTTTGTTGATCATTGTCCTTGTTTGTTCTTGCGGTGATCAAGGCTTCCGCATGATCCAGAACCTCCTGGGATATGCGGGGCAAATTGCGGCGAGCCCACCGTTTGGACACCTCAAACGCATCTTTCCAATCTGGGACCAAATCTCCCTCCAAGTCTTCCAACAGAGACTCAAGACTTGTGAGGTAGTGGTCCTCAAGCACAAGCAACGTCGTGTAGCCCCAATTCTTTGCATTCCCCTGTATAAGATCAAGTGTCTTAGAAGTAGGGGACGCGGGCTTGATCATTGAGCCCAAGATCTCAACCATCCGGGAGATCATCCTAGGGTGGGGTTTCCCTGGCTTAGGGGACACATTTTGTAGGTGATGAACCATTTTAATCACCATGTGCATCTTTCGCACAAGTTTTCCAAATGCTGGGGAAGCTGGTTGCTGTCTCCCATAACCAGCTGTTCTGGGTTGCCACCGCCCAAACCTAGTGGCAGAGCCCCTGTCAAATCCCCGTGTGACTGCTGCATAAGACCGAGACTGCGGTCCATAGTAGCGGTTCGGACCAAAGGGAGGCACTGGCCGGTTAGGGAGAGGAAAAGTGTTCCGGTCCCCGAAGGGACGCGGAGGTGCACGGTCCTTCCCTTGGGCCCTCCCGCTACTCCACTGCCTGTTACGGCCACCAGGCACTAGTCGCCGTCCCCGGTACCGTACAGGGATCCAATCCTGGTCCTCATCCAGGTAGACCATGTTTTGTGATTTTTGTTGTGTTTTTTTGTCTTGTCTCTGGTGAAGCCTTTGTTATCTAATAATAATAAAATTGTTGTGTGGATGATGCAGCCTTTGGTATTATAGTTTAATAAAAGTTGTTTGTTTGTTATTTATGAATGTAGCTATGAATGATAATGTATCTGATTAATAGTGCAAAAAAAGAAGAAAAACGAAAAGAACAAAAAAAGTGCTTTTTTTAATGAAAATAAAAAAATTAATTTTTAATAAATTCAAAATAGGCCAATTAGTAGTGTGCCCGGGGCAACGTTTCGACCCAACAGGGTCTTCTTCAGGCCAGGGCACACACTGTACAAACTGAAAAGCTGGCTGCTGTAAGCAATGAGGAGATGTTGCTTGTTCGGCTGTCAGGGCAAGAATGAGGGTGTTAAGCACTCCTCCCCTTATATAGCCTCTGTTAAACTAAACTGAAAATGCAGTTTTCAATGAACTGATGTTTTAACTTTTTTGCAGCCTTGCCTATAATGATGAAAAAAACCCAAAAATGGAAAATGTGCCTATAATTGAATAACACAAAATTGTTTTTAATGTTTTTTAATAGTTTTTAACTACCATAAATGTTTTAAATAAAACTTTGTTTTAAAGTGTTTTTAATATTTTATGAACTGGTTTTAAATATTTTTTTGGTGTTTTTAATGGGTTTTTTAATTTTTTTTGTTGTTTTTTGTGATAATTTTTGGTGTTTTTAATATTTTTAACATGTACTTTGCATGTTTCGAAGATAAACGATGGTAGACATAACAATGACCAGAAAAAATATTTTTAACTATTTACAAATAAATGTGAACAAATAGAAATGAAGTTTTTGATGTTTTTCAAGATATTTTATACTTTTTTTGTGTATTTTTTTGTGTATTCTTTGTGTATTTTTTTGATATGTTTTTTTGTAACAATGTTGTGTATTTTTCAATGTGTTTTAAAATAATGTTAGTGAACTATCAAACATAAGGGTTCCCCATGTGAGTGGGGGTTGGGGAATGAAAAGTAAAGACCCCTCTGGTTAGGGTTAGGGCTTGTGAACAGGGTTGGGGTTAGAAACAGAAGATCAAAAATGGTTAGGGTTAGGGCTTATAACTGGGTTGGGGATAGAAATAAAAAATCCAAATGGTTAGGATTAGGGCCTAGGGTCGGGTTGGGGTCCAAATTAAATGAGGTTAGGGTTAGGAATGATCACGGGGTTGGGGATCGAATGTTGAGCAATCTGGATAGTTGCTGTCAGTTGTTCTTCATGTTCAGTCCCCAAGGTTCCTTTGTGTTTAACCGATGGATCCATTGTCTCTCCCGTTTCTTCCTCTGTCCATCTGTCCAACCTGAGTTGCTCTGGATTCCAGCAACCCTCAGACTCTGCCAACCATGAGAAATAAAGTGTTTAACCAAAAGTGTGTGGACTTCTTTCTTGTGTCTGATGTTGTATCTATGTTGTGTCATCCTAGTGGAGATCGAATTTTTTGTTTCGCCAATGTATTGTATCTCACACCGTGAACAAAAGATGATATACACACAATTGCAGGTCTGAGGTGTGAAAATTTGTGTCATTTTGTAAATAGTTTTGTTAATCCTGTTCTGTACGTACTCCAGTTTTACTAATGTATCTGATAGAATGTTGGTGTTGCGTCTTGGCTGAATGGGTGGCAGTTTTGCCCTGACTAAATAATCCCTTAGGTTCTTGTTCCTGCGGTACGCTGAGATAACCTGATGGTTATCCAAAAGTCCCGAATTCTCAATGATTTCCCGAAAGTTTTCTTTGATTTTGTTGTTGAGCAACCTACTAGCCGAAGAGAAGGTCGTGATGAGTGGGATGAATTCCTTTTCTGATGCGGGTTTGCGGGTCCGAAAGGTTCTGAGACAATGTCTGAGAAACGATCGACCGTAGCCTCTGTTCTTTAATGCGGCGAATAGTGTTTTTACTGCCCCCATGAAATCCGAGTCTCGTGTGCAGATTCGTTGAAATCTAATCAATTGTGACTTAATTAGTCCCTTGTAAGTGTGAGGGGGGTGGAAGCTGGTCTTGAACAACAGTGAATGTGTGTCCGTTTCTTTGAAAAAGACTTTGATGTCTAAATTTTGATCTTGTGGAAACGATTCCCCTTTGTAGACGGTGGTGTCTAGGAAATCAATGGAATGATGATCCAATTTGTGTTTTAGTCTGATGGAGGGATCGTGAGTGTCCAATATCTGGATGAATTCCCCAAATTCTTCCTGTGAATGGGTCCAGATCCCAAATATGTCATCCAAATATCTTACATAAAGAAAGGGTTTTTTGGGACACTTTCCTAGAGCAGCTTTCTCCCACTCCGCCATAAAAATATTGGCGTAGGCAGGGGCAAACTTTTTGCCCATTGCCACCCCTTTGATTTGAAGAAAAAATAGATTATTAAATTCAAAATCATTTCTAGTTAAATTAATTTCCAATAGGGCCAATAATTGCCGATCCGGTCTGTCTTGTTGGGGATACTTCTGAAATATGTTTTTAACTGCCGTCAATCCAGCTCTTGTGTCAATATTTGTGTAAAGACTGTCTATGTCGATCGTAAAGAATAATGAATTGCGTGGAACTTTTAAATTTTTAATCATGCCAATGAAATGGTAAGTATCCTTCACGTATGATGGGTGTTTAACCGAAAGAGGATTCAAAAAATAATCTAGGTATTCTGCCGTTTGATAGGTTTCGCTACCACAATCGGAGACGATCGGTCGTCCGGGAGGTATCCTGAATGGAACCGTCCATTGTTCTGGATTCTTGTGAATCTTTGGGAGCATGTAAAACCTCCTAGGTCGGGGTTCTAGTTCTCCTTTTAAATATTGTTTTTGTTTCCAATTGATGAATTTGTTTTTATGTAAATCTTCCACAATGTCATATACTTTTGGGACTGTCTGTAAATAAATTGGTTGTTGTAATCTTTTGTAATATGTTTTGTCCTCCAACTGTCGGTTCGCTTCAAATATGTATTGCTCCCTGTCTAAAATAACGACTGCACTGCCTTTATCTGCCGGCTTGATGACTATGTGTTTGTTTGTTGCCAATTCCCTAAGTGCTTGTTGTTCAGCTTGTGATAAATTTGGTTTTTCTTGTTGTGATTTGAAATGTGTATTAAATTGTTTTAAATCTTGTTTGAGTAGGAAAAGAACTTCTGGGGGCAATTTGTGTAAGGGTGGTACCCAATATGATGTTGGTGTGAACCGAGGTGGGTCTCGATGTCTTCTCCTTCGAAAATACGCTGCCAATTTTAGCCGCCTGTGATAATTTTGAATATCCAATAGAAGTTGTACCTTTTGCTTTTTGTTCACGCCAAGCGTGGGAATGAAGGTCAACCCGCGGTTCAGTAGGTCCACCTGTGAGCTAGTGAGATTGAAATTGTTGGCCAACACCATCACATTGTTAACCAACTGGGGTCCAACCCCACTACGCCCCTCCTCTGGAAGGCTTACGGGGCTTCCAAGTTTAAATAGGCGACCCAATGCTGGAACATGGCTCTAGCCGTTTCCCTGGTCCAGTGCACATTATCCGACTCCGTGTGGAACGCTGAGTTCCTGAGTGCTGGGATAAACGGCTGGTTCCTGATCAGGTGGGCATTCAACATTTGCAGAGTGCTCCGTTCCATCAGGGGGAGACCAGGCGAGTAGTTGATTACAGGGATCCAAATCTCCGCGTACGGAAAGTACCTTTTGGCAGCTCTGAATGCCCCCTGCATCTGTTTAATTGCCGTCTCTTTGGCCCTTTGTCCCCTGCAGTTGATGCCGAAGGCCAGTACCAACTTCTCCACAACTAACTGGCTTGTGGATTTGGCCATCAATGCCTGTGCATGACGAAAGTTGGCCCCTGGGTAACTATCAACCTGCAGGTCCGGGATAGAATATCCAGGAAACCTGGCAAGATTGGAGTCACCCACGATAAGCCACTTCTTTCGCACACTCAGGCCCCAGTCAATCATTTTGCGTTCTGTTCTTACATGTCTGGTGACTCTGCAGATCTGTGGTTTTGGGGTGGAGGTCTGAAGGTTTGGTGACCCTTGACTGGGAGAAACTGCTCCCATTACATGTGACTGCAGTACGTCCGGTCCTGCTTGTGAGGATTGCTCCACTGAGGTATTGAATGCAGGGAGTGGAACCAAAATTTCACTCGTTCCCACATCCTGTCCTACTTCCTCATCAAGTATGGGACTACCATGAATGCTAGGTGAGGCCCCCTGTCTCACCTGTTGGGGGGTACTGTGTCCAAAATCCTCTATCTGGAGGAGGTCATCGTCCTGTGAGATCACACATGCATTCCTCCTGCGTGGTGGTCTTTGTTCAAGAGGCTGTACAGGAGGTGGGGACTGGGAAGCAGGTGCAGCATGCACCATAACCTGCTCCGTCATCGTGGCAACTGTGTGTGCTCCAGTGCGTTGAAGTGGGGCTTCCGCATGTACAGTGTCTGTGGTTTGTGTTGTGGATGTCTGTTGCTGTGCGTCACGTCTGTTTGTTGCCCGATCTCTGTCGCTGGACTCCTCTATAGGAGCCTGCCTGTCATGTTGTGTTTGTTGATCATTGTCCTTGTTTGTTCTTGCGGTGATCAAGGCTTCCGCATGATCCAGAACCTCCTGGGATATGCGGGGCAAATTGCGGCGAGCCCACCGTTTGGACACCTCAAACGCATCTTTCCAATCTGGGACCAAATCTCCCTCCAAGTCTTCCAACAGAGACTCAAGACTTGTGAGGTAGTGGTCCTCAAGCACAAGCAACGTCGTGTAGCCCCAATTCTTTGCATTCCCCTGTATAAGATCAAGTGTCTTAGAAGTAGGGGACGCGGGCTTGATCATTGAGCCCAAGATCTCAACCATCCGGGAGATCATCCTAGGGTGGGGTTTCCCTGGCTTAGGGGACACATTTTGTAGGTGATGAACCATTTTAATCACCATGTGCATCTTTCGCACAAGTTTTCCAAATGCTGGGGAAGCTGGTTGCTGTCTCCCATAACCAGCTGTTCTGGGTTGCCACCGCCCAAACCTAGTGGCAGAGCCCCTGTCAAATCCCCGTGTGACTGCTGCATAAGACCGAGACTGCGGTCCATAGTAGCGGTTCGGACCAAAGGGAGGCACTGGCCGGTTAGGGAGAGGAAAAGTGTTCCGGTCCCCGAAGGGACGCGGAGGTGCACGGTCCTTCCCTTGGGCCCTCCCGCTACTCCACTGCCTGTTACGGCCACCAGGCACTAGTCGCCGTCCCCGGTACCGTACAGGGATCCAATCCTGGTCCTCATCCAGGTAGACCATGTTTTGTGATTTTTGTTGTGTTTTTTTGTCTTGTCTCTGGTGAAGCCTTTGTTATCTAATAATAATAAAATTGTTGTGTGGATGATGCAGCCTTTGGTATTATAGTTTAATAAAAGTTGTTTGTTTGTTATTTATGAATGTAGCTATGAATGATAATGTATCTGATTAATAGTGCAAAAAAAGAAGAAAAACGAAAAGAACAAAAAAAGTGCTTTTTTTAATGAAAATAAAAAAATTAATTTTTAATAAATTCAAAATAGGCCAATTAGTAGTGTGCCCGGGGCAACGTTTCGACCCAACAGGGTCTTCTTCAGGCCAGGGCACACACTGTACAAACTGAAAAGCTGGCTGCTGTAAGCAATGAGGAGATGTTGCTTGTTCGGCTGTCAGGGCAAGAATGAGGGTGTTAAGCACTCCTCCCCTTATATAGCCTCTGTTAAACTAAACTGAAAATGCAGTTTTCAATGAACTGATGTTTTAACTTTTTTGCAGCCTTGCCTATAATGATGAAAAAAACCCAAAAATGGAAAATGTGCCTATAATTGAATAACACAAAATTGTTTTTAATGTTTTTTAATAGTTTTTAACTACCATAAATGTTTTAAATAAAACTTTGTTTTAAAGTGTTTTTAATATTTTATGAACTGGTTTTAAATATTTTTTTGGTGTTTTTAATGGGTTTTTTAATTTTTTTTGTTGTTTTTTGTGATAATTTTTGGTGTTTTTAATATTTTTAACATGTACTTTGCATGTTTCGAAGATAAACGATGGTAGACATAACAATGACCAGAAAAAATATTTTTAACTATTTACAAATAAATGTGAACAAATAGAAATGAAGTTTTTGATGTTTTTCAAGATATTTTATACTTTTTTTGTGTATTTTTTTGTGTATTCTTTGTGTATTTTTTTGATATGTTTTTTTGTAACAATGTTGTGTATTTTTCAATGTGTTTTAAAATAATGTTAGTGAACTATCAAACATAAGGGTTCCCCATGTGAGTGGGGGTTGGGGAATGAAAAGTAAAGACCCCTCTGGTTAGGGTTAGGGCTTGTGAACAGGGTTGGGGTTAGAAACAGAAGATCAAAAATGGTTAGGGTTAGGGCTTATAACTGGGTTGGGGATAGAAATAAAAAATCCAAATGGTTAGGATTAGGGCCTAGGGTCGGGTTGGGGTCCAAATTAAATGAGGTTAGGGTTAGGAATGATCACGGGGTTGGGGATCGAATGTTGAGCAATCTGGATAGTTGCTGTCAGTTGTTCTTCATGTTCAGTCCCCAAGGTTCCTTTGTGTTTAACCGATGGATCCATTGTCTCTCCCGTTTCTTCCTCTGTCCATCTGTCCAACCTGAGTTGCTCTGGATTCCAGCAACCCTCAGACTCTGCCAACCATGAGAAATAAAGTGTTTAACCAAAAGTGTGTGGACTTCTTTCTTGTGTCTGATGTTGTATCTATGTTGTGTCATCCTAGTGGAGATCGAATTTTTTGTTTAGGGTTAGGGTTAGGGGGAAGGTTTGGGCCCCTCCTCCAAGTGGAGGCGGGCGGTGCACGGGCCATCCCTCGGTAAGGTGCCTGGGCCCTGGATTGTCCACGGCGTTTGCCGTAACGCACCAGGGTCCAGTCTGAAGTCCATCCAACCATGGTGAGTTGGATGGAGGCGAGTGATTTTTAATTGGTTTTTCTACCAAATTTTAAGTTAAATTAAATTTTTAACTCAAATTTGTAAGTTTTAACTTAAATTGTTAACTCAAATTTTTAAAGAAATAAATGAAATCAAATAAAATGAATTGGTTTTGAAAAAAACCTTTTAGTTTTTAAATCAAAAAAATGAAAAAAATGAAATTACAATAGGCCAAAGGAATATGAATTTGTGTGCCTATGCGGCGACGTTTCGACCTGTGAAGGTCTTCTTCAGGCCTAGGCACACACACAATAAACAAGGCAAACAGGCTTGCTCTCAGCGGTCTGCTCTGTCCGATCGTTTGGAGTGGAATGAGCAGAGAGTGCCTTCCACTTCTATTTATACCCTCCCACTTCTTGTCAGTTCGAATTAGTTTTAGAAAATCAAATTAGTTTTTTACCTTGTCGTTCTTAGTTTTTTGGATAAAATTTTACAAATGCATTTTTTTAATAATCACCCCTTACTGGCAAACATATTTTTAGAAAGATTTTAATTTTTTAACCCTGTAAATTATTTATAATCATGTAAACAATTTTGTAATCATGTCTACTATATTTTCATCATGTATTTTTAGTGTTTTAAATCCCAATTGTATATTTAATGTATGTTTTTTAATGTTTTAATTTTTTAAAGTAATTAATTGAGTTTTTTAACTGTAAATTCATAATAAAATGTCAATTAGGGCTAGGACCAAATGGAAAGTGAAATTAATTTTTTTTATCATGTACATCCAACAATTGGGTTTTAGGGCCAAATTAAAAAAGAACAAAATATGAATTATTAATCCAATTAATTAGGTTTAAGGCCAGAATATTAAGTGGTTAGGATTAGGGTTTATCATGTGGGTTGGGGCTTAATTAAAGAAAGGTATTAGGGCCAGATTAGGGTTAAGTGGTTGGGGTTAGGGCCAGATTAGGGTTAATTGGTTGGGGTTAGGGCCAGATTAGTGGAGTGGTTAGGGTTAGGGCCAGAACATGGGTTGGGGATAGTTTTTTAAGGGGTTTGGGTCAAATTAGGTTTAAAGTGGGTGGGATTAGGGCCAAATTGGTTAGGGTTAGGATTCCGTTTCTGGGTGGGGCTTAATAGTCCCTAAGATTTCAATTGTTTTTGATATTTAATCCATGTGGTTGTTTGGTATCTAGCCAATAGATCCAACGCCTTTCCAATTTCTTTCTCTCTAATTCCGTCCATGAGGAGTTGCTTTGGATTCCCGACACTTTGACTGATTGCAAGCCATGAGAAATAAAATGATGAACTAACGGAATGTGAACATGTTTTTGGTTTCTCACATTAAATCTATGTTGGGTCATTCTAGTCAGGATTGAGTTTTTGGTTTGTCCAATGTATTGTTTACCACATTTTGCACAAAATATGAGATAAATGCAATTGGTCGTGTGCGGTGAGAAACTTTGTTTGATTTCAAATATAGTCTTTTTCACCCTATTTCGCACAAATTTGAGTCTCACAAACATTCCTGAAAGGGTATTCTTTTTCTCAAATGCTTGTACAGATGGTAATCTTGCTCTTACAAGAATGTCTTTCAAATTTTGATGTCTCCTATATGCCGAAATGACCGAATAATCCTGTAATAGACCCGAATTTTTGATGATCAATTGGTAATTGTTTTTAAATTTGTGATGTAACCTTCCAGTCATGGTTGCAAAATCAGTAACTAATGGAATAATGTTCTTATGTTCTCTTTGTTTAGAGACCTGGAAGGTTTTGAGACATTCTCTCAAAAAGGGTCTCGAGTACCCTCGGCTCCTCAGAGCCCTGAAGAGGATGGTTACAGCTTCCCGAAAGTCATTTTCCTTCGTACAAATCCGTTTAAATCTTATTAATTGTGATTTCACTAATCCTCTATAAATGTGTTTGGGATGGAAACTGGTTTTAAATAATAAAGCATGTGTATCAGTTTCCTTAAAATACACTTTGATGTCCAATTTTTGGTCTGAATTGAAGGATTCCCCTTTATACACGGTCGTATCTAAAAAATTAATAGATCTTTCACCTATTTCGTACTTTACCCGAATCGACGAATCATGGGTATCCAAAATTTGGATAAAATCTGCAAAATCCTGTTTTGAATAAGTCCAAATTCCAAAGATGTCGTCGAGATACCTGAGGTAATGGAGAGGTTTCTTATGGCACTTGTTCAGGACTTTCTCCTCCCAGTCTGCCATAAAAATGTTTGCGTAGGCTGGGGCAAACGTTTTGCCCATGGCCGTGCCTTTAATTTGTAAGAAATACTCTCCATTAAACTCGAAATCGTTCTTGGTCAAATTGATTTCTAGAAGCTGTAACAATGCCGTGTCCGGTCTGTTTGGATCTGGATACTTTAGGAACACATTTTCGACAGTAGACAGTCCTCTCCTGATGTCGATATTTGTGTATAGACTGTCTATGTCTATGGTGAAAAAGAAGGACTCCACCGGAATTTTTAACCCATGAATTATGCTAATGAAATGATATGTGTCTTTAAGGTATGCCGGATGCTTCATCGACAGTGGAGTCAAAAAATAATCAATAAACTTAGCGGTTTGATACGTCTCGCTTCCACAATCAGAGACGATGGGTCTACCCGGAGGAATCTCGAAGGGCACCGTCCACTTTTTCGGATCCTTATGAATTTTGGGCAGGATATAGAATCTACGTGCCCGGGGTTCACAATCTCCCTTCAAATATTGTTTTTGCCTATTATTAATGTATTTTTTATCATACAAATCATCAATTATTCTATGAACTTCAGGAACGGTTTTTAAATAAATTGGTTCTTTTAATTTGGTGTAATATATTGTATCACTTAATTGGCGATCAACTTCCCTGACGTACTGATCCCGATCAAGGATCACCACCACGCTGCCCTTATCAGCGGGTTTGATCACTATGTGCTTATTTTTTATTAATTGTTTCAATTCGTCCTGTTCTTCTGGTAATAAATTTGGTTTCTCTGTATAGTTTTTAAAGTGTTTGTTAAAATCTTTTTGATCTTTTTTAATGAGGAAATTGATTTCTGGCGGCAGTTTCTCTGCGGGTGGTGTCCAATAGGATTTAGCCATGGGAAATGAGGCCTCTTGTTGTTTCGCCGAATTCCTGAAGTATGCAGCCAATTTAAGTCTCCGGTGATAATTTTGCATGTCCAATTCAAATTTCGTTCTCTGATTCCAATTAAAATCCATTGTCGGGACAAAGGTCAACCCTCTGTTTAGGAGAGACTTTTGCGTTTCCGACAAGGTAAAGTTTCTGGCTAAGACCATTACATTTTGGGAGAGAAGGGGCATTACTCCCTCATCCCCGTCCTGCAAGGGGCTTAACGGGGGTTCAAGTTTAAATAAGTCGCCCAATGGTCCAACATTGCCCGGGCGGTTTCCTTAGTCCAGTGCACACAATCACTTTCGGTACGGAAGTACTTGTAGTCCAAGGCCGGAATGAATGGCAAGTTTCGTTGAATGTGGCCATTCAGAACCTGGAGATTGGTCCGTTCTTCACTGGACAAGAGGGTGGAATGGTTGATAACCGGAACCCATATCTCAGAGTAAGGGAACTGCCGCTTGGCCGCCCTCACTGCTGCCTGCATCTGTTTGATGGCCGTCTGTTTCGGTTTCTGCCACCTACAGTTAATCCCAAAGGCGAGGACCACCTTTTCCACCGTCACTTGGGATGTTGCACTCGAGATAAAGGCTTGGGCGTGTCTGAAATTACCTCCAGGATAACTATCTATCTGAAGGTCACGGATTGTGAATGGAGGAATCCTGGCCAGGTTTGAATCCCCCACAATCAACCATTTTTTGTTGACACTCAAGGTCCAATCGACCATTTTCCTATCAGTGTTAATGTGTCGCGTGACCTTAGTTTTAAATTGCATTGGGGTAGACGTAAGGTCTCCCCGTGAACCATCATCAAACAATGGACTCCACTCCAGGTCAGGTGAATCCTGGTGCGCAGTGGGGTCCAGGTGCACCATCGCTGACACTTGATGGCTGTTTGAGCTTCCCGGTTTGGGACGCGTGCCAACGACAGTGGGGATCATTGGAGGAGTGCTGTCCAGCCTGTTGTCCTCCTCACCACCCAGCGGCTCAAACAGTGGCCGTGGACGTTGTTCACGAGTGGCACTCAGTCTGTCTATCCCCTCCCCTATGTCCACTATGCCAAAGTCAAAACTGTCCTCCTGTACCACCACCCCCCGGGAGGCCCTCCGTCCCTGTCTTTGGGGCCTGGGGTCACTGTGTTCCATGAGTGGGGCAGCCTGAACACTTGGTCCAGCCTGTCCATCTTGGGGGGGCTCTGGTGACCAATCTGATACACCATCAGTCATAGTTCCCACTGTCTGTTTTTTTGAAGTTTGTGGGGCACTAATCGTGACGATTTTGGCTTGTGGAGGACGTGTTTGTGTTTGTTTTTGTGGGCGTGTCTGTTGTGGTTCGTATACGTCCTCTGGCTGTGGTTCTGTGTCAAGGGGAGCTGGTGTAGGTCGTGTTTCGAGGTCTCCTTCCACCTCGGTGCACGTTGTGACCAATGCCTCCGCATGGTCGATCACCTCCTGGGTGATTCGGGGCAAGTTTTTCTTTGCCCATCTGGTGGCTACCTCAAAGGCCGTTTGCCAGTCAGATGGCAGAGTCCCACTGAGTTCTGACAGAACGTCTTCCAGCACAGCTGTGTAATGATCCTCAAGAATGATGAGTGTGGTATGTCCCCAATTCCTGGCATTGCCGTCAATCAAGTCTTTGGTTTTTTGATTGGGGCATGCAGGCTTAATCATGGTGGACAGGTTCTCGACCATGCGAGAGATCATGACGGGGTCAGGTTTCCCTGGTTTCTGTGAGACGTTCTGCAAATGGTGGACCAGCTTGATGACCGAATGAAGTTGTCTGACCAACTTGGCAAACTTCGGGTCCGTGGGTTGCTGTTGACGGCCTTGGTTCAAGCGCTGTGGTCCGGCAACTGAACCAAAAGGTCTGTGTCGGGTCACTGAAGCGTAGGACCGTGACTGAGGTCCCAGATATCTGGCTGAGGTACCGAAGGGAGGCGCAGGCCGGTTAGGAGGAAGGTTTGGGCCCCTCCTCCAAGTGGAGGCGGGCGGTGCACGGGCCATCCCTCGGTAAGGTGCCTGGGCCCTGGATTGTCCACGGCGTTTGCCGTAACGCACCAGGGTCCAGTCTGAAGTCCATCCAACCATGGTGAGTTGGATGGAGGCGAGTGATTTTTAATTGGTTTTTCTACCAAATTTTAAGTTAAATTAAATTTTTAACTCAAATTTGTAAGTTTTAACTTAAATTGTTAACTCAAATTTTTAAAGAAATAAATGAAATCAAATAAAATGAATTGGTTTTGAAAAAAACCTTTTAGTTTTTAAATCAAAAAAATGAAAAAAATGAAATTACAATAGGCCAAAGGAATATGAATTTGTGTGCCTATGCGGCGACGTTTCGACCTGTGAAGGTCTTCTTCAGGCCTAGGCACACACACAATAAACAAGGCAAACAGGCTTGCTCTCAGCGGTCTGCTCTGTCCGATCGTTTGGAGTGGAATGAGCAGAGAGTGCCTTCCACTTCTATTTATACCCTCCCACTTCTTGTCAGTTCGAATTAGTTTTAGAAAATCAAATTAGTTTTTTACCTTGTCGTTCTTAGTTTTTTGGATAAAATTTTACAAATGCATTTTTTTAATAATCACCCCTTACTGGCAAACATATTTTTAGAAAGATTTTAATTTTTTAACCCTGTAAATTATTTATAATCATGTAAACAATTTTGTAATCATGTCTACTATATTTTCATCATGTATTTTTAGTGTTTTAAATCCCAATTGTATATTTAATGTATGTTTTTTAATGTTTTAATTTTTTAAAGTAATTAATTGAGTTTTTTAACTGTAAATTCATAATAAAATGTCAATTAGGGCTAGGACCAAATGGAAAGTGAAATTAATTTTTTTTATCATGTACATCCAACAATTGGGTTTTAGGGCCAAATTAAAAAAGAACAAAATATGAATTATTAATCCAATTAATTAGGTTTAAGGCCAGAATATTAAGTGGTTAGGATTAGGGTTTATCATGTGGGTTGGGGCTTAATTAAAGAAAGGTATTAGGGCCAGATTAGGGTTAAGTGGTTGGGGTTAGGGCCAGATTAGGGTTAATTGGTTGGGGTTAGGGCCAGATTAGTGGAGTGGTTAGGGTTAGGGCCAGAACATGGGTTGGGGATAGTTTTTTAAGGGGTTTGGGTCAAATTAGGTTTAAAGTGGGTGGGATTAGGGCCAAATTGGTTAGGGTTAGGATTCCGTTTCTGGGTGGGGCTTAATAGTCCCTAAGATTTCAATTGTTTTTGATATTTAATCCATGTGGTTGTTTGGTATCTAGCCAATAGATCCAACGCCTTTCCAATTTCTTTCTCTCTAATTCCGTCCATGAGGAGTTGCTTTGGATTCCCGACACTTTGACTGATTGCAAGCCATGAGAAATAAAATGATGAACTAACGGAATGTGAACATGTTTTTGGTTTCTCACATTAAATCTATGTTGGGTCATTCTAGTCAGGATTGAGTTTTTGGTTTGTCCAATGTATTGTTTACCACATTTTGCACAAAATATGAGATAAATGCAATTGGTCGTGTGCGGTGAGAAACTTTGTTTGATTTCAAATATAGTCTTTTTCACCCTATTTCGCACAAATTTGAGTCTCACAAACATTCCTGAAAGGGTATTCTTTTTCTCAAATGCTTGTACAGATGGTAATCTTGCTCTTACAAGAATGTCTTTCAAATTTTGATGTCTCCTATATGCCGAAATGACCGAATAATCCTGTAATAGACCCGAATTTTTGATGATCAATTGGTAATTGTTTTTAAATTTGTGATGTAACCTTCCAGTCATGGTTGCAAAATCAGTAACTAATGGAATAATGTTCTTATGTTCTCTTTGTTTAGAGACCTGGAAGGTTTTGAGACATTCTCTCAAAAAGGGTCTCGAGTACCCTCGGCTCCTCAGAGCCCTGAAGAGGATGGTTACAGCTTCCCGAAAGTCATTTTCCTTCGTACAAATCCGTTTAAATCTTATTAATTGTGATTTCACTAATCCTCTATAAATGTGTTTGGGATGGAAACTGGTTTTAAATAATAAAGCATGTGTATCAGTTTCCTTAAAATACACTTTGATGTCCAATTTTTGGTCTGAATTGAAGGATTCCCCTTTATACACGGTCGTATCTAAAAAATTAATAGATCTTTCACCTATTTCGTACTTTACCCGAATCGACGAATCATGGGTATCCAAAATTTGGATAAAATCTGCAAAATCCTGTTTTGAATAAGTCCAAATTCCAAAGATGTCGTCGAGATACCTGAGGTAATGGAGAGGTTTCTTATGGCACTTGTTCAGGACTTTCTCCTCCCAGTCTGCCATAAAAATGTTTGCGTAGGCTGGGGCAAACGTTTTGCCCATGGCCGTGCCTTTAATTTGTAAGAAATACTCTCCATTAAACTCGAAATCGTTCTTGGTCAAATTGATTTCTAGAAGCTGTAACAATGCCGTGTCCGGTCTGTTTGGATCTGGATACTTTAGGAACACATTTTCGACAGTAGACAGTCCTCTCCTGATGTCGATATTTGTGTATAGACTGTCTATGTCTATGGTGAAAAAGAAGGACTCCACCGGAATTTTTAACCCATGAATTATGCTAATGAAATGATATGTGTCTTTAAGGTATGCCGGATGCTTCATCGACAGTGGAGTCAAAAAATAATCAATAAACTTAGCGGTTTGATACGTCTCGCTTCCACAATCAGAGACGATGGGTCTACCCGGAGGAATCTCGAAGGGCACCGTCCACTTTTTCGGATCCTTATGAATTTTGGGCAGGATATAGAATCTACGTGCCCGGGGTTCACAATCTCCCTTCAAATATTGTTTTTGCCTATTATTAATGTATTTTTTATCATACAAATCATCAATTATTCTATGAACTTCAGGAACGGTTTTTAAATAAATTGGTTCTTTTAATTTGGTGTAATATATTGTATCACTTAATTGGCGATCAACTTCCCTGACGTACTGATCCCGATCAAGGATCACCACCACGCTGCCCTTATCAGCGGGTTTGATCACTATGTGCTTATTTTTTATTAATTGTTTCAATTCGTCCTGTTCTTCTGGTAATAAATTTGGTTTCTCTGTATAGTTTTTAAAGTGTTTGTTAAAATCTTTTTGATCTTTTTTAATGAGGAAATTGATTTCTGGCGGCAGTTTCTCTGCGGGTGGTGTCCAATAGGATTTAGCCATGGGAAATGAGGCCTCTTGTTGTTTCGCCGAATTCCTGAAGTATGCAGCCAATTTAAGTCTCCGGTGATAATTTTGCATGTCCAATTCAAATTTCGTTCTCTGATTCCAATTAAAATCCATTGTCGGGACAAAGGTCAACCCTCTGTTTAGGAGAGACTTTTGCGTTTCCGACAAGGTAAAGTTTCTGGCTAAGACCATTACATTTTGGGAGAGAAGGGGCATTACTCCCTCATCCCCGTCCTGCAAGGGGCTTAACGGGGGTTCAAGTTTAAATAAGTCGCCCAATGGTCCAACATTGCCCGGGCGGTTTCCTTAGTCCAGTGCACACAATCACTTTCGGTACGGAAGTACTTGTAGTCCAAGGCCGGAATGAATGGCAAGTTTCGTTGAATGTGGCCATTCAGAACCTGGAGATTGGTCCGTTCTTCACTGGACAAGAGGGTGGAATGGTTGATAACCGGAACCCATATCTCAGAGTAAGGGAACTGCCGCTTGGCCGCCCTCACTGCTGCCTGCATCTGTTTGATGGCCGTCTGTTTCGGTTTCTGCCACCTACAGTTAATCCCAAAGGCGAGGACCACCTTTTCCACCGTCACTTGGGATGTTGCACTCGAGATAAAGGCTTGGGCGTGTCTGAAATTACCTCCAGGATAACTATCTATCTGAAGGTCACGGATTGTGAATGGAGGAATCCTGGCCAGGTTTGAATCCCCCACAATCAACCATTTTTTGTTGACACTCAAGGTCCAATCGACCATTTTCCTATCAGTGTTAATGTGTCGCGTGACCTTAGTTTTAAATTGCATTGGGGTAGACGTAAGGTCTCCCCGTGAACCATCATCAAACAATGGACTCCACTCCAGGTCAGGTGAATCCTGGTGCGCAGTGGGGTCCAGGTGCACCATCGCTGACACTTGATGGCTGTTTGAGCTTCCCGGTTTGGGACGCGTGCCAACGACAGTGGGGATCATTGGAGGAGTGCTGTCCAGCCTGTTGTCCTCCTCACCACCCAGCGGCTCAAACAGTGGCCGTGGACGTTGTTCACGAGTGGCACTCAGTCTGTCTATCCCCTCCCCTATGTCCACTATGCCAAAGTCAAAACTGTCCTCCTGTACCACCACCCCCCGGGAGGCCCTCCGTCCCTGTCTTTGGGGCCTGGGGTCACTGTGTTCCATGAGTGGGGCAGCCTGAACACTTGGTCCAGCCTGTCCATCTTGGGGGGGCTCTGGTGACCAATCTGATACACCATCAGTCATAGTTCCCACTGTCTGTTTTTTTGAAGTTTGTGGGGCACTAATCGTGACGATTTTGGCTTGTGGAGGACGTGTTTGTGTTTGTTTTTGTGGGCGTGTCTGTTGTGGTTCGTATACGTCCTCTGGCTGTGGTTCTGTGTCAAGGGGAGCTGGTGTAGGTCGTGTTTCGAGGTCTCCTTCCACCTCGGTGCACGTTGTGACCAATGCCTCCGCATGGTCGATCACCTCCTGGGTGATTCGGGGCAAGTTTTTCTTTGCCCATCTGGTGGCTACCTCAAAGGCCGTTTGCCAGTCAGATGGCAGAGTCCCACTGAGTTCTGACAGAACGTCTTCCAGCACAGCTGTGTAATGATCCTCAAGAATGATGAGTGTGGTATGTCCCCAATTCCTGGCATTGCCGTCAATCAAGTCTTTGGTTTTTTGATTGGGGCATGCAGGCTTAATCATGGTGGACAGGTTCTCGACCATGCGAGAGATCATGACGGGGTCAGGTTTCCCTGGTTTCTGTGAGACGTTCTGCAAATGGTGGACCAGCTTGATGACCGAATGAAGTTGTCTGACCAACTTGGCAAACTTCGGGTCCGTGGGTTGCTGTTGACGGCCTTGGTTCAAGCGCTGTGGTCCGGCAACTGAACCAAAAGGTCTGTGTCGGGTCACTGAAGCGTAGGACCGTGACTGAGGTCCCAGATATCTGGCTGAGGTACCGAAGGGAGGCGCAGGCCGGTTAGGAGGAAGGTTTGGGCCCCTCCTCCAAGTGGAGGCGGGCGGTGCACGGGCCATCCCTCGGTAAGGTGCCTGGGCCCTGGATTGTCCACGGCGTTTGCCGTAACGCACCAGGGTCCAGTCTGAAGTCCATCCAACCATGGTGAGTTGGATGGAGGCGAGTGATTTTTAATTGGTTTTTCTACCAAATTTTAAGTTAAATTAAATTTTTAACTCAAATTTGTAAGTTTTAACTTAAATTGTTAACTCAAATTTTTAAAGAAATAAATGAAATCAAATAAAATGAATTGGTTTTGAAAAAAACCTTTTAGTTTTTAAATCAAAAAAATGAAAAAAATGAAATTACAATAGGCCAAAGGAATATGAATTTGTGTGCCTATGCGGCGACGTTTCGACCTGTGAAGGTCTTCTTCAGGCCTAGGCACACACACAATAAACAAGGCAAACAGGCTTGCTCTCAGCGGTCTGCTCTGTCCGATCGTTTGGAGTGGAATGAGCAGAGAGTGCCTTCCACTTCTATTTATACCCTCCCACTTCTTGTCAGTTCGAATTAGTTTTAGAAAATCAAATTAGTTTTTTACCTTGTCGTTCTTAGTTTTTTGGATAAAATTTTACAAATGCATTTTTTTAATAATCACCCCTTACTGGCAAACATATTTTTAGAAAGATTTTAATTTTTTAACCCTGTAAATTATTTATAATCATGTAAACAATTTTGTAATCATGTCTACTATATTTTCATCATGTATTTTTAGTGTTTTAAATCCCAATTGTATATTTAATGTATGTTTTTTAATGTTTTAATTTTTTAAAGTAATTAATTGAGTTTTTTAACTGTAAATTCATAATAAAATGTCAATTAGGGCTAGGACCAAATGGAAAGTGAAATTAATTTTTTTTATCATGTACATCCAACAATTGGGTTTTAGGGCCAAATTAAAAAAGAACAAAATATGAATTATTAATCCAATTAATTAGGTTTAAGGCCAGAATATTAAGTGGTTAGGATTAGGGTTTATCATGTGGGTTGGGGCTTAATTAAAGAAAGGTATTAGGGCCAGATTAGGGTTAAGTGGTTGGGGTTAGGGCCAGATTAGGGTTAATTGGTTGGGGTTAGGGCCAGATTAGTGGAGTGGTTAGGGTTAGGGCCAGAACATGGGTTGGGGATAGTTTTTTAAGGGGTTTGGGTCAAATTAGGTTTAAAGTGGGTGGGATTAGGGCCAAATTGGTTAGGGTTAGGATTCCGTTTCTGGGTGGGGCTTAATAGTCCCTAAGATTTCAATTGTTTTTGATATTTAATCCATGTGGTTGTTTGGTATCTAGCCAATAGATCCAACGCCTTTCCAATTTCTTTCTCTCTAATTCCGTCCATGAGGAGTTGCTTTGGATTCCCGACACTTTGACTGATTGCAAGCCATGAGAAATAAAATGATGAACTAACGGAATGTGAACATGTTTTTGGTTTCTCACATTAAATCTATGTTGGGTCATTCTAGTCAGGATTGAGTTTTTGGTTTGTCCAATGTATTGTTTACCACATTTTGCACAAAATATGAGATAAATGCAATTGGTCGTGTGCGGTGAGAAACTTTGTTTGATTTCAAATATAGTCTTTTTCACCCTATTTCGCACAAATTTGAGTCTCACAAACATTCCTGAAAGGGTATTCTTTTTCTCAAATGCTTGTACAGATGGTAATCTTGCTCTTACAAGAATGTCTTTCAAATTTTGATGTCTCCTATATGCCGAAATGACCGAATAATCCTGTAATAGACCCGAATTTTTGATGATCAATTGGTAATTGTTTTTAAATTTGTGATGTAACCTTCCAGTCATGGTTGCAAAATCAGTAACTAATGGAATAATGTTCTTATGTTCTCTTTGTTTAGAGACCTGGAAGGTTTTGAGACATTCTCTCAAAAAGGGTCTCGAGTACCCTCGGCTCCTCAGAGCCCTGAAGAGGATGGTTACAGCTTCCCGAAAGTCATTTTCCTTCGTACAAATCCGTTTAAATCTTATTAATTGTGATTTCACTAATCCTCTATAAATGTGTTTGGGATGGAAACTGGTTTTAAATAATAAAGCATGTGTATCAGTTTCCTTAAAATACACTTTGATGTCCAATTTTTGGTCTGAATTGAAGGATTCCCCTTTATACACGGTCGTATCTAAAAAATTAATAGATCTTTCACCTATTTCGTACTTTACCCGAATCGACGAATCATGGGTATCCAAAATTTGGATAAAATCTGCAAAATCCTGTTTTGAATAAGTCCAAATTCCAAAGATGTCGTCGAGATACCTGAGGTAATGGAGAGGTTTCTTATGGCACTTGTTCAGGACTTTCTCCTCCCAGTCTGCCATAAAAATGTTTGCGTAGGCTGGGGCAAACGTTTTGCCCATGGCCGTGCCTTTAATTTGTAAGAAATACTCTCCATTAAACTCGAAATCGTTCTTGGTCAAATTGATTTCTAGAAGCTGTAACAATGCCGTGTCCGGTCTGTTTGGATCTGGATACTTTAGGAACACATTTTCGACAGTAGACAGTCCTCTCCTGATGTCGATATTTGTGTATAGACTGTCTATGTCTATGGTGAAAAAGAAGGACTCCACCGGAATTTTTAACCCATGAATTATGCTAATGAAATGATATGTGTCTTTAAGGTATGCCGGATGCTTCATCGACAGTGGAGTCAAAAAATAATCAATAAACTTAGCGGTTTGATACGTCTCGCTTCCACAATCAGAGACGATGGGTCTACCCGGAGGAATCTCGAAGGGCACCGTCCACTTTTTCGGATCCTTATGAATTTTGGGCAGGATATAGAATCTACGTGCCCGGGGTTCACAATCTCCCTTCAAATATTGTTTTTGCCTATTATTAATGTATTTTTTATCATACAAATCATCAATTATTCTATGAACTTCAGGAACGGTTTTTAAATAAATTGGTTCTTTTAATTTGGTGTAATATATTGTATCACTTAATTGGCGATCAACTTCCCTGACGTACTGATCCCGATCAAGGATCACCACCACGCTGCCCTTATCAGCGGGTTTGATCACTATGTGCTTATTTTTTATTAATTGTTTCAATTCGTCCTGTTCTTCTGGTAATAAATTTGGTTTCTCTGTATAGTTTTTAAAGTGTTTGTTAAAATCTTTTTGATCTTTTTTAATGAGGAAATTGATTTCTGGCGGCAGTTTCTCTGCGGGTGGTGTCCAATAGGATTTAGCCATGGGAAATGAGGCCTCTTGTTGTTTCGCCGAATTCCTGAAGTATGCAGCCAATTTAAGTCTCCGGTGATAATTTTGCATGTCCAATTCAAATTTCGTTCTCTGATTCCAATTAAAATCCATTGTCGGGACAAAGGTCAACCCTCTGTTTAGGAGAGACTTTTGCGTTTCCGACAAGGTAAAGTTTCTGGCTAAGACCATTACATTTTGGGAGAGAAGGGGCATTACTCCCTCATCCCCGTCCTGCAAGGGGCTTAACGGGGGTTCAAGTTTAAATAAGTCGCCCAATGGTCCAACATTGCCCGGGCGGTTTCCTTAGTCCAGTGCACACAATCACTTTCGGTACGGAAGTACTTGTAGTCCAAGGCCGGAATGAATGGCAAGTTTCGTTGAATGTGGCCATTCAGAACCTGGAGATTGGTCCGTTCTTCACTGGACAAGAGGGTGGAATGGTTGATAACCGGAACCCATATCTCAGAGTAAGGGAACTGCCGCTTGGCCGCCCTCACTGCTGCCTGCATCTGTTTGATGGCCGTCTGTTTCGGTTTCTGCCACCTACAGTTAATCCCAAAGGCGAGGACCACCTTTTCCACCGTCACTTGGGATGTTGCACTCGAGATAAAGGCTTGGGCGTGTCTGAAATTACCTCCAGGATAACTATCTATCTGAAGGTCACGGATTGTGAATGGAGGAATCCTGGCCAGGTTTGAATCCCCCACAATCAACCATTTTTTGTTGACACTCAAGGTCCAATCGACCATTTTCCTATCAGTGTTAATGTGTCGCGTGACCTTAGTTTTAAATTGCATTGGGGTAGACGTAAGGTCTCCCCGTGAACCATCATCAAACAATGGACTCCACTCCAGGTCAGGTGAATCCTGGTGCGCAGTGGGGTCCAGGTGCACCATCGCTGACACTTGATGGCTGTTTGAGCTTCCCGGTTTGGGACGCGTGCCAACGACAGTGGGGATCATTGGAGGAGTGCTGTCCAGCCTGTTGTCCTCCTCACCACCCAGCGGCTCAAACAGTGGCCGTGGACGTTGTTCACGAGTGGCACTCAGTCTGTCTATCCCCTCCCCTATGTCCACTATGCCAAAGTCAAAACTGTCCTCCTGTACCACCACCCCCCGGGAGGCCCTCCGTCCCTGTCTTTGGGGCCTGGGGTCACTGTGTTCCATGAGTGGGGCAGCCTGAACACTTGGTCCAGCCTGTCCATCTTGGGGGGGCTCTGGTGACCAATCTGATACACCATCAGTCATAGTTCCCACTGTCTGTTTTTTTGAAGTTTGTGGGGCACTAATCGTGACGATTTTGGCTTGTGGAGGACGTGTTTGTGTTTGTTTTTGTGGGCGTGTCTGTTGTGGTTCGTATACGTCCTCTGGCTGTGGTTCTGTGTCAAGGGGAGCTGGTGTAGGTCGTGTTTCGAGGTCTCCTTCCACCTCGGTGCACGTTGTGACCAATGCCTCCGCATGGTCGATCACCTCCTGGGTGATTCGGGGCAAGTTTTTCTTTGCCCATCTGGTGGCTACCTCAAAGGCCGTTTGCCAGTCAGATGGCAGAGTCCCACTGAGTTCTGACAGAACGTCTTCCAGCACAGCTGTGTAATGATCCTCAAGAATGATGAGTGTGGTATGTCCCCAATTCCTGGCATTGCCGTCAATCAAGTCTTTGGTTTTTTGATTGGGGCATGCAGGCTTAATCATGGTGGACAGGTTCTCGACCATGCGAGAGATCATGACGGGGTCAGGTTTCCCTGGTTTCTGTGAGACGTTCTGCAAATGGTGGACCAGCTTGATGACCGAATGAAGTTGTCTGACCAACTTGGCAAACTTCGGGTCCGTGGGTTGCTGTTGACGGCCTTGGTTCAAGCGCTGTGGTCCGGCAACTGAACCAAAAGGTCTGTGTCGGGTCACTGAAGCGTAGGACCGTGACTGAGGTCCCAGATATCTGGCTGAGGTACCGAAGGGAGGCGCAGGCCGGTTAGGAGGAAGGTTTGGGCCCCTCCTCCAAGTGGAGGCGGGCGGTGCACGGGCCATCCCTCGGTAAGGTGCCTGGGCCCTGGATTGTCCACGGCGTTTGCCGTAACGCACCAGGGTCCAGTCTGAAGTCCATCCAACCATGGTGAGTTGGATGGAGGCGAGTGATTTTTAATTGGTTTTTCTACCAAATTTTAAGTTAAATTAAATTTTTAACTCAAATTTGTAAGTTTTAACTTAAATTGTTAACTCAAATTTTTAAAGAAATAAATGAAATCAAATAAAATGAATTGGTTTTGAAAAAAACCTTTTAGTTTTTAAATCAAAAAAATGAAAAAAATGAAATTACAATAGGCCAAAGGAATATGAATTTGTGTGCCTATGCGGCGACGTTTCGACCTGTGAAGGTCTTCTTCAGGCCTAGGCACACACACAATAAACAAGGCAAACAGGCTTGCTCTCAGCGGTCTGCTCTGTCCGATCGTTTGGAGTGGAATGAGCAGAGAGTGCCTTCCACTTCTATTTATACCCTCCCACTTCTTGTCAGTTCGAATTAGTTTTAGAAAATCAAATTAGTTTTTTACCTTGTCGTTCTTAGTTTTTTGGATAAAATTTTACAAATGCATTTTTTTAATAATCACCCCTTACTGGCAAACATATTTTTAGAAAGATTTTAATTTTTTAACCCTGTAAATTATTTATAATCATGTAAACAATTTTGTAATCATGTCTACTATATTTTCATCATGTATTTTTAGTGTTTTAAATCCCAATTGTATATTTAATGTATGTTTTTTAATGTTTTAATTTTTTAAAGTAATTAATTGAGTTTTTTAACTGTAAATTCATAATAAAATGTCAATTAGGGCTAGGACCAAATGGAAAGTGAAATTAATTTTTTTTATCATGTACATCCAACAATTGGGTTTTAGGGCCAAATTAAAAAAGAACAAAATATGAATTATTAATCCAATTAATTAGGTTTAAGGCCAGAATATTAAGTGGTTAGGATTAGGGTTTATCATGTGGGTTGGGGCTTAATTAAAGAAAGGTATTAGGGCCAGATTAGGGTTAAGTGGTTGGGGTTAGGGCCAGATTAGGGTTAATTGGTTGGGGTTAGGGCCAGATTAGTGGAGTGGTTAGGGTTAGGGCCAGAACATGGGTTGGGGATAGTTTTTTAAGGGGTTTGGGTCAAATTAGGTTTAAAGTGGGTGGGATTAGGGCCAAATTGGTTAGGGTTAGGATTCCGTTTCTGGGTGGGGCTTAATAGTCCCTAAGATTTCAATTGTTTTTGATATTTAATCCATGTGGTTGTTTGGTATCTAGCCAATAGATCCAACGCCTTTCCAATTTCTTTCTCTCTAATTCCGTCCATGAGGAGTTGCTTTGGATTCCCGACACTTTGACTGATTGCAAGCCATGAGAAATAAAATGATGAACTAACGGAATGTGAACATGTTTTTGGTTTCTCACATTAAATCTATGTTGGGTCATTCTAGTCAGGATTGAGTTTTTGGTTTGTCCAATGTATTGTTTACCACATTTTGCACAAAATATGAGATAAATGCAATTGGTCGTGTGCGGTGAGAAACTTTGTTTGATTTCAAATATAGTCTTTTTCACCCTATTTCGCACAAATTTGAGTCTCACAAACATTCCTGAAAGGGTATTCTTTTTCTCAAATGCTTGTACAGATGGTAATCTTGCTCTTACAAGAATGTCTTTCAAATTTTGATGTCTCCTATATGCCGAAATGACCGAATAATCCTGTAATAGACCCGAATTTTTGATGATCAATTGGTAATTGTTTTTAAATTTGTGATGTAACCTTCCAGTCATGGTTGCAAAATCAGTAACTAATGGAATAATGTTCTTATGTTCTCTTTGTTTAGAGACCTGGAAGGTTTTGAGACATTCTCTCAAAAAGGGTCTCGAGTACCCTCGGCTCCTCAGAGCCCTGAAGAGGATGGTTACAGCTTCCCGAAAGTCATTTTCCTTCGTACAAATCCGTTTAAATCTTATTAATTGTGATTTCACTAATCCTCTATAAATGTGTTTGGGATGGAAACTGGTTTTAAATAATAAAGCATGTGTATCAGTTTCCTTAAAATACACTTTGATGTCCAATTTTTGGTCTGAATTGAAGGATTCCCCTTTATACACGGTCGTATCTAAAAAATTAATAGATCTTTCACCTATTTCGTACTTTACCCGAATCGACGAATCATGGGTATCCAAAATTTGGATAAAATCTGCAAAATCCTGTTTTGAATAAGTCCAAATTCCAAAGATGTCGTCGAGATACCTGAGGTAATGGAGAGGTTTCTTATGGCACTTGTTCAGGACTTTCTCCTCCCAGTCTGCCATAAAAATGTTTGCGTAGGCTGGGGCAAACGTTTTGCCCATGGCCGTGCCTTTAATTTGTAAGAAATACTCTCCATTAAACTCGAAATCGTTCTTGGTCAAATTGATTTCTAGAAGCTGTAACAATGCCGTGTCCGGTCTGTTTGGATCTGGATACTTTAGGAACACATTTTCGACAGTAGACAGTCCTCTCCTGATGTCGATATTTGTGTATAGACTGTCTATGTCTATGGTGAAAAAGAAGGACTCCACCGGAATTTTTAACCCATGAATTATGCTAATGAAATGATATGTGTCTTTAAGGTATGCCGGATGCTTCATCGACAGTGGAGTCAAAAAATAATCAATAAACTTAGCGGTTTGATACGTCTCGCTTCCACAATCAGAGACGATGGGTCTACCCGGAGGAATCTCGAAGGGCACCGTCCACTTTTTCGGATCCTTATGAATTTTGGGCAGGATATAGAATCTACGTGCCCGGGGTTCACAATCTCCCTTCAAATATTGTTTTTGCCTATTATTAATGTATTTTTTATCATACAAATCATCAATTATTCTATGAACTTCAGGAACGGTTTTTAAATAAATTGGTTCTTTTAATTTGGTGTAATATATTGTATCACTTAATTGGCGATCAACTTCCCTGACGTACTGATCCCGATCAAGGATCACCACCACGCTGCCCTTATCAGCGGGTTTGATCACTATGTGCTTATTTTTTATTAATTGTTTCAATTCGTCCTGTTCTTCTGGTAATAAATTTGGTTTCTCTGTATAGTTTTTAAAGTGTTTGTTAAAATCTTTTTGATCTTTTTTAATGAGGAAATTGATTTCTGGCGGCAGTTTCTCTGCGGGTGGTGTCCAATAGGATTTAGCCATGGGAAATGAGGCCTCTTGTTGTTTCGCCGAATTCCTGAAGTATGCAGCCAATTTAAGTCTCCGGTGATAATTTTGCATGTCCAATTCAAATTTCGTTCTCTGATTCCAATTAAAATCCATTGTCGGGACAAAGGTCAACCCTCTGTTTAGGAGAGACTTTTGCGTTTCCGACAAGGTAAAGTTTCTGGCTAAGACCATTACATTTTGGGAGAGAAGGGGCATTACTCCCTCATCCCCGTCCTGCAAGGGGCTTAACGGGGGTTCAAGTTTAAATAAGTCGCCCAATGGTCCAACATTGCCCGGGCGGTTTCCTTAGTCCAGTGCACACAATCACTTTCGGTACGGAAGTACTTGTAGTCCAAGGCCGGAATGAATGGCAAGTTTCGTTGAATGTGGCCATTCAGAACCTGGAGATTGGTCCGTTCTTCACTGGACAAGAGGGTGGAATGGTTGATAACCGGAACCCATATCTCAGAGTAAGGGAACTGCCGCTTGGCCGCCCTCACTGCTGCCTGCATCTGTTTGATGGCCGTCTGTTTCGGTTTCTGCCACCTACAGTTAATCCCAAAGGCGAGGACCACCTTTTCCACCGTCACTTGGGATGTTGCACTCGAGATAAAGGCTTGGGCGTGTCTGAAATTACCTCCAGGATAACTATCTATCTGAAGGTCACGGATTGTGAATGGAGGAATCCTGGCCAGGTTTGAATCCCCCACAATCAACCATTTTTTGTTGACACTCAAGGTCCAATCGACCATTTTCCTATCAGTGTTAATGTGTCGCGTGACCTTAGTTTTAAATTGCATTGGGGTAGACGTAAGGTCTCCCCGTGAACCATCATCAAACAATGGACTCCACTCCAGGTCAGGTGAATCCTGGTGCGCAGTGGGGTCCAGGTGCACCATCGCTGACACTTGATGGCTGTTTGAGCTTCCCGGTTTGGGACGCGTGCCAACGACAGTGGGGATCATTGGAGGAGTGCTGTCCAGCCTGTTGTCCTCCTCACCACCCAGCGGCTCAAACAGTGGCCGTGGACGTTGTTCACGAGTGGCACTCAGTCTGTCTATCCCCTCCCCTATGTCCACTATGCCAAAGTCAAAACTGTCCTCCTGTACCACCACCCCCCGGGAGGCCCTCCGTCCCTGTCTTTGGGGCCTGGGGTCACTGTGTTCCATGAGTGGGGCAGCCTGAACACTTGGTCCAGCCTGTCCATCTTGGGGGGGCTCTGGTGACCAATCTGATACACCATCAGTCATAGTTCCCACTGTCTGTTTTTTTGAAGTTTGTGGGGCACTAATCGTGACGATTTTGGCTTGTGGAGGACGTGTTTGTGTTTGTTTTTGTGGGCGTGTCTGTTGTGGTTCGTATACGTCCTCTGGCTGTGGTTCTGTGTCAAGGGGAGCTGGTGTAGGTCGTGTTTCGAGGTCTCCTTCCACCTCGGTGCACGTTGTGACCAATGCCTCCGCATGGTCGATCACCTCCTGGGTGATTCGGGGCAAGTTTTTCTTTGCCCATCTGGTGGCTACCTCAAAGGCCGTTTGCCAGTCAGATGGCAGAGTCCCACTGAGTTCTGACAGAACGTCTTCCAGCACAGCTGTGTAATGATCCTCAAGAATGATGAGTGTGGTATGTCCCCAATTCCTGGCATTGCCGTCAATCAAGTCTTTGGTTTTTTGATTGGGGCATGCAGGCTTAATCATGGTGGACAGGTTCTCGACCATGCGAGAGATCATGACGGGGTCAGGTTTCCCTGGTTTCTGTGAGACGTTCTGCAAATGGTGGACCAGCTTGATGACCGAATGAAGTTGTCTGACCAACTTGGCAAACTTCGGGTCCGTGGGTTGCTGTTGACGGCCTTGGTTCAAGCGCTGTGGTCCGGCAACTGAACCAAAAGGTCTGTGTCGGGTCACTGAAGCGTAGGACCGTGACTGAGGTCCCAGATATCTGGCTGAGGTACCGAAGGGAGGCGCAGGCCGGTTAGGAGGAAGGTTTGGGCCCCTCCTCCAAGTGGAGGCGGGCGGTGCACGGGCCATCCCTCGGTAAGGTGCCTGGGCCCTGGATTGTCCACGGCGTTTGCCGTAACGCACCAGGGTCCAGTCTGAAGTCCATCCAACCATGGTGAGTTGGATGGAGGCGAGTGATTTTTAATTGGTTTTTCTACCAAATTTTAAGTTAAATTAAATTTTTAACTCAAATTTGTAAGTTTTAACTTAAATTGTTAACTCAAATTTTTAAAGAAATAAATGAAATCAAATAAAATGAATTGGTTTTGAAAAAAACCTTTTAGTTTTTAAATCAAAAAAATGAAAAAAATGAAATTACAATAGGCCAAAGGAATATGAATTTGTGTGCCTATGCGGCGACGTTTCGACCTGTGAAGGTCTTCTTCAGGCCTAGGCACACACACAATAAACAAGGCAAACAGGCTTGCTCTCAGCGGTCTGCTCTGTCCGATCGTTTGGAGTGGAATGAGCAGAGAGTGCCTTCCACTTCTATTTATACCCTCCCACTTCTTGTCAGTTCGAATTAGTTTTAGAAAATCAAATTAGTTTTTTACCTTGTCGTTCTTAGTTTTTTGGATAAAATTTTACAAATGCATTTTTTTAATAATCACCCCTTACTGGCAAACATATTTTTAGAAAGATTTTAATTTTTTAACCCTGTAAATTATTTATAATCATGTAAACAATTTTGTAATCATGTCTACTATATTTTCATCATGTATTTTTAGTGTTTTAAATCCCAATTGTATATTTAATGTATGTTTTTTAATGTTTTAATTTTTTAAAGTAATTAATTGAGTTTTTTAACTGTAAATTCATAATAAAATGTCAATTAGGGCTAGGACCAAATGGAAAGTGAAATTAATTTTTTTTATCATGTACATCCAACAATTGGGTTTTAGGGCCAAATTAAAAAAGAACAAAATATGAATTATTAATCCAATTAATTAGGTTTAAGGCCAGAATATTAAGTGGTTAGGATTAGGGTTTATCATGTGGGTTGGGGCTTAATTAAAGAAAGGTATTAGGGCCAGATTAGGGTTAAGTGGTTGGGGTTAGGGCCAGATTAGGGTTAATTGGTTGGGGTTAGGGCCAGATTAGTGGAGTGGTTAGGGTTAGGGCCAGAACATGGGTTGGGGATAGTTTTTTAAGGGGTTTGGGTCAAATTAGGTTTAAAGTGGGTGGGATTAGGGCCAAATTGGTTAGGGTTAGGATTCCGTTTCTGGGTGGGGCTTAATAGTCCCTAAGATTTCAATTGTTTTTGATATTTAATCCATGTGGTTGTTTGGTATCTAGCCAATAGATCCAACGCCTTTCCAATTTCTTTCTCTCTAATTCCGTCCATGAGGAGTTGCTTTGGATTCCCGACACTTTGACTGATTGCAAGCCATGAGAAATAAAATGATGAACTAACGGAATGTGAACATGTTTTTGGTTTCTCACATTAAATCTATGTTGGGTCATTCTAGTCAGGATTGAGTTTTTGGTTTGTCCAATGTATTGTTTACCACATTTTGCACAAAATATGAGATAAATGCAATTGGTCGTGTGCGGTGAGAAACTTTGTTTGATTTCAAATATAGTCTTTTTCACCCTATTTCGCACAAATTTGAGTCTCACAAACATTCCTGAAAGGGTATTCTTTTTCTCAAATGCTTGTACAGATGGTAATCTTGCTCTTACAAGAATGTCTTTCAAATTTTGATGTCTCCTATATGCCGAAATGACCGAATAATCCTGTAATAGACCCGAATTTTTGATGATCAATTGGTAATTGTTTTTAAATTTGTGATGTAACCTTCCAGTCATGGTTGCAAAATCAGTAACTAATGGAATAATGTTCTTATGTTCTCTTTGTTTAGAGACCTGGAAGGTTTTGAGACATTCTCTCAAAAAGGGTCTCGAGTACCCTCGGCTCCTCAGAGCCCTGAAGAGGATGGTTACAGCTTCCCGAAAGTCATTTTCCTTCGTACAAATCCGTTTAAATCTTATTAATTGTGATTTCACTAATCCTCTATAAATGTGTTTGGGATGGAAACTGGTTTTAAATAATAAAGCATGTGTATCAGTTTCCTTAAAATACACTTTGATGTCCAATTTTTGGTCTGAATTGAAGGATTCCCCTTTATACACGGTCGTATCTAAAAAATTAATAGATCTTTCACCTATTTCGTACTTTACCCGAATCGACGAATCATGGGTATCCAAAATTTGGATAAAATCTGCAAAATCCTGTTTTGAATAAGTCCAAATTCCAAAGATGTCGTCGAGATACCTGAGGTAATGGAGAGGTTTCTTATGGCACTTGTTCAGGACTTTCTCCTCCCAGTCTGCCATAAAAATGTTTGCGTAGGCTGGGGCAAACGTTTTGCCCATGGCCGTGCCTTTAATTTGTAAGAAATACTCTCCATTAAACTCAAAATCGTTCTTGGTCAAATTGATTTCTAGAAGCTGTAACAATGCCGTGTCCGGTCTGTTTGGATCTGGATACTTTAGGAACACATTTTCGACAGTAGACAGTCCTCTCCTGATGTCGATATTTGTGTATAGACTGTCTATGTCTATGGTGAAAAAGAAGGACTCCACCGGAATTTTTAACCCATGAATTATGCTAATGAAATGATATGTGTCTTTAAGGTATGCCGGATGCTTCATCGACAGTGGAGTCAAAAAATAATCAATAAACTTAGCGGTTTGATACGTCTCGCTTCCACAATCAGAGACGATGGGTCTACCCGGAGGAATCTCGAAGGGCACCGTCCACTTTTTCGGATCCTTATGAATTTTGGGCAGGATATAGAATCTACGTGCCCGGGGTTCACAATCTCCCTTCAAATATTGTTTTTGCCTATTATTAATGTATTTTTTATCATACAAATCATCAATTATTCTATGAACTTCAGGAACGGTTTTTAAATAAATTGGTTCTTTTAATTTGGTGTAATATATTGTATCACTTAATTGGCGATCAACTTCCCTGACGTACTGATCCCGATCAAGGATCACCACCACGCTGCCCTTATCAGCGGGTTTGATCACTATGTGCTTATTTTTTATTAATTGTTTCAATTCGTCCTGTTCTTCTGGTAATAAATTTGGTTTCTCTGTATAGTTTTTAAAGTGTTTGTTAAAATCTTTTTGATCTTTTTTAATGAGGAAATTGATTTCTGGCGGCAGTTTCTCTGCGGGTGGTGTCCAATAGGATTTAGCCATGGGAAATGAGGCCTCTTGTTGTTTCGCCGAATTCCTGAAGTATGCAGCCAATTTAAGTCTCCGGTGATAATTTTGCATGTCCAATTCAAATTTCGTTCTCTGATTCCAATTAAAATCCATTGTCGGGACAAAGGTCAACCCTCTGTTTAGGAGAGACTTTTGCGTTTCCGACAAGGTAAAGTTTCTGGCTAAGACCATTACATTTTGGGAGAGAAGGGGCATTACTCCCTCATCCCCGTCCTGCAAGGGGCTTAACGGGGGTTCAAGTTTAAATAAGTCGCCCAATGGTCCAACATTGCCCGGGCGGTTTCCTTAGTCCAGTGCACACAATCACTTTCGGTACGGAAGTACTTGTAGTCCAAGGCCGGAATGAATGGCAAGTTTCGTTGAATGTGGCCATTCAGAACCTGGAGATTGGTCCGTTCTTCACTGGACAAGAGGGTGGAATGGTTGATAACCGGAACCCATATCTCAGAGTAAGGGAACTGCCGCTTGGCCGCCCTCACTGCTGCCTGCATCTGTTTGATGGCCGTCTGTTTCGGTTTCTGCCACCTACAGTTAATCCCAAAGGCGAGGACCACCTTTTCCACCGTCACTTGGGATGTTGCACTCGAGATAAAGGCTTGGGCGTGTCTGAAATTACCTCCAGGATAACTATCTATCTGAAGGTCACGGATTGTGAATGGAGGAATCCTGGCCAGGTTTGAATCCCCCACAATCAACCATTTTTTGTTGACACTCAAGGTCCAATCGACCATTTTCCTATCAGTGTTAATGTGTCGCGTGACCTTAGTTTTAAATTGCATTGGGGTAGACGTAAGGTCTCCCCGTGAACCATCATCAAACAATGGACTCCACTCCAGGTCAGGTGAATCCTGGTGCGCAGTGGGGTCCAGGTGCACCATCGCTGACACTTGATGGCTGTTTGAGCTTCCCGGTTTGGGACGCGTGCCAACGACAGTGGGGATCATTGGAGGAGTGCTGTCCAGCCTGTTGTCCTCCTCACCACCCAGCGGCTCAAACAGTGGCCGTGGACGTTGTTCACGAGTGGCACTCAGTCTGTCTATCCCCTCCCCTATGTCCACTATGCCAAAGTCAAAACTGTCCTCCTGTACCACCACCCCCCGGGAGGCCCTCCGTCCCTGTCTTTGGGGCCTGGGGTCACTGTGTTCCATGAGTGGGGCAGCCTGAACACTTGGTCCAGCCTGTCCATCTTGGGGGGGCTCTGGTGACCAATCTGATACACCATCAGTCATAGTTCCCACTGTCTGTTTTTTTGAAGTTTGTGGGGCACTAATCGTGACGATTTTGGCTTGTGGAGGACGTGTTTGTGTTTGTTTTTGTGGGCGTGTCTGTTGTGGTTCGTATACGTCCTCTGGCTGTGGTTCTGTGTCAAGGGGAGCTGGTGTAGGTCGTGTTTCGAGGTCTCCTTCCACCTCGGTGCACGTTGTGACCAATGCCTCCGCATGGTCGATCACCTCCTGGGTGATTCGGGGCAAGTTTTTCTTTGCCCATCTGGTGGCTACCTCAAAGGCCGTTTGCCAGTCAGATGGCAGAGTCCCACTGAGTTCTGACAGAACGTCTTCCAGCACAGCTGTGTAATGATCCTCAAGAATGATGAGTGTGGTATGTCCCCAATTCCTGGCATTGCCGTCAATCAAGTCTTTGGTTTTTTGATTGGGGCATGCAGGCTTAATCATGGTGGACAGGTTCTCGACCATGCGAGAGATCATGACGGGGTCAGGTTTCCCTGGTTTCTGTGAGACGTTCTGCAAATGGTGGACCAGCTTGATGACCGAATGAAGTTGTCTGACCAACTTGGCAAACTTCGGGTCCGTGGGTTGCTGTTGACGGCCTTGGTTCAAGCGCTGTGGTCCGGCAACTGAACCAAAAGGTCTGTGTCGGGTCACTGAAGCGTAGGACCGTGACTGAGGTCCCAGATATCTGGCTGAGGTACCGAAGGGAGGCGCAGGCCGGTTAGGAGGAAGGTTTGGGCCCCTCCTCCAAGTGGAGGCGGGCGGTGCACGGGCCATCCCTCGGTAAGGTGCCTGGGCCCTGGATTGTCCACGGCGTTTGCCGTAACGCACCAGGGTCCAGTCTGAAGTCCATCCAACCATGGTGAGTTGGATGGAGGCGAGTGATTTTTAATTGGTTTTTCTACCAAATTTTAAGTTAAATTAAATTTTTAACTCAAATTTGTAAGTTTTAACTTAAATTGTTAACTCAAATTTTTAAAGAAATAAATGAAATCAAATAAAATGAATTGGTTTTGAAAAAAACCTTTTAGTTTTTAAATCAAAAAAATGAAAAAAATGAAATTACAATAGGCCAAAGGAATATGAATTTGTGTGCCTATGCGGCGACGTTTCGACCTGTGAAGGTCTTCTTCAGGCCTAGGCACACACACAATAAACAAGGCAAACAGGCTTGCTCTCAGCGGTCTGCTCTGTCCGATCGTTTGGAGTGGAATGAGCAGAGAGTGCCTTCCACTTCTATTTATACCCTCCCACTTCTTGTCAGTTCGAATTAGTTTTAGAAAATCAAATTAGTTTTTTACCTTGTCGTTCTTAGTTTTTTGGATAAAATTTTACAAATGCATTTTTTTAATAATCACCCCTTACTGGCAAACATATTTTTAGAAAGATTTTAATTTTTTAACCCTGTAAATTATTTATAATCATGTAAACAATTTTGTAATCATGTCTACTATATTTTCATCATGTATTTTTAGTGTTTTAAATCCCAATTGTATATTTAATGTATGTTTTTTAATGTTTTAATTTTTTAAAGTAATTAATTGAGTTTTTTAACTGTAAATTCATAATAAAATGTCAATTAGGGCTAGGACCAAATGGAAAGTGAAATTAATTTTTTTTATCATGTACATCCAACAATTGGGTTTTAGGGCCAAATTAAAAAAGAACAAAATATGAATTATTAATCCAATTAATTAGGTTTAAGGCCAGAATATTAAGTGGTTAGGATTAGGGTTTATCATGTGGGTTGGGGCTTAATTAAAGAAAGGTATTAGGGCCAGATTAGGGTTAAGTGGTTGGGGTTAGGGCCAGATTAGGGTTAATTGGTTGGGGTTAGGGCCAGATTAGTGGAGTGGTTAGGGTTAGGGCCAGAACATGGGTTGGGGATAGTTTTTTAAGGGGTTTGGGTCAAATTAGGTTTAAAGTGGGTGGGATTAGGGCCAAATTGGTTAGGGTTAGGATTCCGTTTCTGGGTGGGGCTTAATAGTCCCTAAGATTTCAATTGTTTTTGATATTTAATCCATGTGGTTGTTTGGTATCTAGCCAATAGATCCAACGCCTTTCCAATTTCTTTCTCTCTAATTCCGTCCATGAGGAGTTGCTTTGGATTCCCGACACTTTGACTGATTGCAAGCCATGAGAAATAAAATGATGAACTAACGGAATGTGAACATGTTTTTGGTTTCTCACATTAAATCTATGTTGGGTCATTCTAGTCAGGATTGAGTTTTTGGTTTGTCCAATGTATTGTTTACCACATTTTGCACAAAATATGAGATAAATGCAATTGGTCGTGTGCGGTGAGAAACTTTGTTTGATTTCAAATATAGTCTTTTTCACCCTATTTCGCACAAATTTGAGTCTCACAAACATTCCTGAAAGGGTATTCTTTTTCTCAAATGCTTGTACAGATGGTAATCTTGCTCTTACAAGAATGTCTTTCAAATTTTGATGTCTCCTATATGCCGAAATGACCGAATAATCCTGTAATAGACCCGAATTTTTGATGATCAATTGGTAATTGTTTTTAAATTTGTGATGTAACCTTCCAGTCATGGTTGCAAAATCAGTAACTAATGGAATAATGTTCTTATGTTCTCTTTGTTTAGAGACCTGGAAGGTTTTGAGACATTCTCTCAAAAAGGGTCTCGAGTACCCTCGGCTCCTCAGAGCCCTGAAGAGGATGGTTACAGCTTCCCGAAAGTCATTTTCCTTCGTACAAATCCGTTTAAATCTTATTAATTGTGATTTCACTAATCCTCTATAAATGTGTTTGGGATGGAAACTGGTTTTAAATAATAAAGCATGTGTATCAGTTTCCTTAAAATACACTTTGATGTCCAATTTTTGGTCTGAATTGAAGGATTCCCCTTTATACACGGTCGTATCTAAAAAATTAATAGATCTTTCACCTATTTCGTACTTTACCCGAATCGACGAATCATGGGTATCCAAAATTTGGATAAAATCTGCAAAATCCTGTTTTGAATAAGTCCAAATTCCAAAGATGTCGTCGAGATACCTGAGGTAATGGAGAGGTTTCTTATGGCACTTGTTCAGGACTTTCTCCTCCCAGTCTGCCATAAAAATGTTTGCGTAGGCTGGGGCAAACGTTTTGCCCATGGCCGTGCCTTTAATTTGTAAGAAATACTCTCCATTAAACTCGAAATCGTTCTTGGTCAAATTGATTTCTAGAAGCTGTAACAATGCCGTGTCCGGTCTGTTTGGATCTGGATACTTTAGGAACACATTTTCGACAGTAGACAGTCCTCTCCTGATGTCGATATTTGTGTATAGACTGTCTATGTCTATGGTGAAAAAGAAGGACTCCACCGGAATTTTTAACCCATGAATTATGCTAATGAAATGATATGTGTCTTTAAGGTATGCCGGATGCTTCATCGACAGTGGAGTCAAAAAATAATCAATAAACTTAGCGGTTTGATACGTCTCGCTTCCACAATCAGAGACGATGGGTCTACCCGGAGGAATCTCGAAGGGCACCGTCCACTTTTTCGGATCCTTATGAATTTTGGGCAGGATATAGAATCTACGTGCCCGGGGTTCACAATCTCCCTTCAAATATTGTTTTTGCCTATTATTAATGTATTTTTTATCATACAAATCATCAATTATTCTATGAACTTCAGGAACGGTTTTTAAATAAATTGGTTCTTTTAATTTGGTGTAATATATTGTATCACTTAATTGGCGATCAACTTCCCTGACGTACTGATCCCGATCAAGGATCACCACCACGCTGCCCTTATCAGCGGGTTTGATCACTATGTGCTTATTTTTTATTAATTGTTTCAATTCGTCCTGTTCTTCTGGTAATAAATTTGGTTTCTCTGTATAGTTTTTAAAGTGTTTGTTAAAATCTTTTTGATCTTTTTTAATGAGGAAATTGATTTCTGGCGGCAGTTTCTCTGCGGGTGGTGTCCAATAGGATTTAGCCATGGGAAATGAGGCCTCTTGTTGTTTCGCCGAATTCCTGAAGTATGCAGCCAATTTAAGTCTCCGGTGATAATTTTGCATGTCCAATTCAAATTTCGTTCTCTGATTCCAATTAAAATCCATTGTCGGGACAAAGGTCAACCCTCTGTTTAGGAGAGACTTTTGCGTTTCCGACAAGGTAAAGTTTCTGGCTAAGACCATTACATTTTGGGAGAGAAGGGGCATTACTCCCTCATCCCCGTCCTGCAAGGGGCTTAACGGGGGTTCAAGTTTAAATAAGTCGCCCAATGGTCCAACATTGCCCGGGCGGTTTCCTTAGTCCAGTGCACACAATCACTTTCGGTACGGAAGTACTTGTAGTCCAAGGCCGGAATGAATGGCAAGTTTCGTTGAATGTGGCCATTCAGAACCTGGAGATTGGTCCGTTCTTCACTGGACAAGAGGGTGGAATGGTTGATAACCGGAACCCATATCTCAGAGTAAGGGAACTGCCGCTTGGCCGCCCTCACTGCTGCCTGCATCTGTTTGATGGCCGTCTGTTTCGGTTTCTGCCACCTACAGTTAATCCCAAAGGCGAGGACCACCTTTTCCACCGTCACTTGGGATGTTGCACTCGAGATAAAGGCTTGGGCGTGTCTGAAATTACCTCCAGGATAACTATCTATCTGAAGGTCACGGATTGTGAATGGAGGAATCCTGGCCAGGTTTGAATCCCCCACAATCAACCATTTTTTGTTGACACTCAAGGTCCAATCGACCATTTTCCTATCAGTGTTAATGTGTCGCGTGACCTTAGTTTTAAATTGCATTGGGGTAGACGTAAGGTCTCCCCGTGAACCATCATCAAACAATGGACTCCACTCCAGGTCAGGTGAATCCTGGTGCGCAGTGGGGTCCAGGTGCACCATCGCTGACACTTGATGGCTGTTTGAGCTTCCCGGTTTGGGACGCGTGCCAACGACAGTGGGGATCATTGGAGGAGTGCTGTCCAGCCTGTTGTCCTCCTCACCACCCAGCGGCTCAAACAGTGGCCGTGGACGTTGTTCACGAGTGGCACTCAGTCTGTCTATCCCCTCCCCTATGTCCACTATGCCAAAGTCAAAACTGTCCTCCTGTACCACCACCCCCCGGGAGGCCCTCCGTCCCTGTCTTTGGGGCCTGGGGTCACTGTGTTCCATGAGTGGGGCAGCCTGAACACTTGGTCCAGCCTGTCCATCTTGGGGGGGCTCTGGTGACCAATCTGATACACCATCAGTCATAGTTCCCACTGTCTGTTTTTTTGAAGTTTGTGGGGCACTAATCGTGACGATTTTGGCTTGTGGAGGACGTGTTTGTGTTTGTTTTTGTGGGCGTGTCTGTTGTGGTTCGTATACGTCCTCTGGCTGTGGTTCTGTGTCAAGGGGAGCTGGTGTAGGTCGTGTTTCGAGGTCTCCTTCCACCTCGGTGCACGTTGTGACCAATGCCTCCGCATGGTCGATCACCTCCTGGGTGATTCGGGGCAAGTTTTTCTTTGCCCATCTGGTGGCTACCTCAAAGGCCGTTTGCCAGTCAGATGGCAGAGTCCCACTGAGTTCTGACAGAACGTCTTCCAGCACAGCTGTGTAATGATCCTCAAGAATGATGAGTGTGGTATGTCCCCAATTCCTGGCATTGCCGTCAATCAAGTCTTTGGTTTTTTGATTGGGGCATGCAGGCTTAATCATGGTGGACAGGTTCTCGACCATGCGAGAGATCATGACGGGGTCAGGTTTCCCTGGTTTCTGTGAGACGTTCTGCAAATGGTGGACCAGCTTGATGACCGAATGAAGTTGTCTGACCAACTTGGCAAACTTCGGGTCCGTGGGTTGCTGTTGACGGCCTTGGTTCAAGCGCTGTGGTCCGGCAACTGAACCAAAAGGTCTGTGTCGGGTCACTGAAGCGTAGGACCGTGACTGAGGTCCCAGATATCTGGCTGAGGTACCGAAGGGAGGCGCAGGCCGGTTAGGAGGAAGGTTTGGGCCCCTCCTCCAAGTGGAGGCGGGCGGTGCACGGGCCATCCCTCGGTAAGGTGCCTGGGCCCTGGATTGTCCACGGCGTTTGCCGTAACGCACCAGGGTCCAGTCTGAAGTCCATCCAACCATGGTGAGTTGGATGGAGGCGAGTGATTTTTAATTGGTTTTTCTACCAAATTTTAAGTTAAATTAAATTTTTAACTCAAATTTGTAAGTTTTAACTTAAATTGTTAACTCAAATTTTTAAAGAAATAAATGAAATCAAATAAAATGAATTGGTTTTGAAAAAAACCTTTTAGTTTTTAAATCAAAAAAATGAAAAAAATGAAATTACAATAGGCCAAAGGAATATGAATTTGTGTGCCTATGCGGCGACGTTTCGACCTGTGAAGGTCTTCTTCAGGCCTAGGCACACACACAATAAACAAGGCAAACAGGCTTGCTCTCAGCGGTCTGCTCTGTCCGATCGTTTGGAGTGGAATGAGCAGAGAGTGCCTTCCACTTCTATTTATACCCTCCCACTTCTTGTCAGTTCGAATTAGTTTTAGAAAATCAAATTAGTTTTTTACCTTGTCGTTCTTAGTTTTTTGGATAAAATTTTACAAATGCATTTTTTTAATAATCACCCCTTACTGGCAAACATATTTTTAGAAAGATTTTAATTTTTTAACCCTGTAAATTATTTATAATCATGTAAACAATTTTGTAATCATGTCTACTATATTTTCATCATGTATTTTTAGTGTTTTAAATCCCAATTGTATATTTAATGTATGTTTTTTAATGTTTTAATTTTTTAAAGTAATTAATTGAGTTTTTTAACTGTAAATTCATAATAAAATGTCAATTAGGGCTAGGACCAAATGGAAAGTGAAATTAATTTTTTTTATCATGTACATCCAACAATTGGGTTTTAGGGCCAAATTAAAAAAGAACAAAATATGAATTATTAATCCAATTAATTAGGTTTAAGGCCAGAATATTAAGTGGTTAGGATTAGGGTTTATCATGTGGGTTGGGGCTTAATTAAAGAAAGGTATTAGGGCCAGATTAGGGTTAAGTGGTTGGGGTTAGGGCCAGATTAGGGTTAATTGGTTGGGGTTAGGGCCAGATTAGTGGAGTGGTTAGGGTTAGGGCCAGAACATGGGTTGGGGATAGTTTTTTAAGGGGTTTGGGTCAAATTAGGTTTAAAGTGGGTGGGATTAGGGCCAAATTGGTTAGGGTTAGGATTCCGTTTCTGGGTGGGGCTTAATAGTCCCTAAGATTTCAATTGTTTTTGATATTTAATCCATGTGGTTGTTTGGTATCTAGCCAATAGATCCAACGCCTTTCCAATTTCTTTCTCTCTAATTCCGTCCATGAGGAGTTGCTTTGGATTCCCGACACTTTGACTGATTGCAAGCCATGAGAAATAAAATGATGAACTAACGGAATGTGAACATGTTTTTGGTTTCTCACATTAAATCTATGTTGGGTCATTCTAGTCAGGATTGAGTTTTTGGTTTGTCCAATGTATTGTTTACCACATTTTGCACAAAATATGAGATAAATGCAATTGGTCGTGTGCGGTGAGAAACTTTGTTTGATTTCAAATATAGTCTTTTTCACCCTATTTCGCACAAATTTGAGTCTCACAAACATTCCTGAAAGGGTATTCTTTTTCTCAAATGCTTGTACAGATGGTAATCTTGCTCTTACAAGAATGTCTTTCAAATTTTGATGTCTCCTATATGCCGAAATGACCGAATAATCCTGTAATAGACCCGAATTTTTGATGATCAATTGGTAATTGTTTTTAAATTTGTGATGTAACCTTCCAGTCATGGTTGCAAAATCAGTAACTAATGGAATAATGTTCTTATGTTCTCTTTGTTTAGAGACCTGGAAGGTTTTGAGACATTCTCTCAAAAAGGGTCTCGAGTACCCTCGGCTCCTCAGAGCCCTGAAGAGGATGGTTACAGCTTCCCGAAAGTCATTTTCCTTCGTACAAATCCGTTTAAATCTTATTAATTGTGATTTCACTAATCCTCTATAAATGTGTTTGGGATGGAAACTGGTTTTAAATAATAAAGCATGTGTATCAGTTTCCTTAAAATACACTTTGATGTCCAATTTTTGGTCTGAATTGAAGGATTCCCCTTTATACACGGTCGTATCTAAAAAATTAATAGATCTTTCACCTATTTCGTACTTTACCCGAATCGACGAATCATGGGTATCCAAAATTTGGATAAAATCTGCAAAATCCTGTTTTGAATAAGTCCAAATTCCAAAGATGTCGTCGAGATACCTGAGGTAATGGAGAGGTTTCTTATGGCACTTGTTCAGGACTTTCTCCTCCCAGTCTGCCATAAAAATGTTTGCGTAGGCTGGGGCAAACGTTTTGCCCATGGCCGTGCCTTTAATTTGTAAGAAATACTCTCCATTAAACTCGAAATCGTTCTTGGTCAAATTGATTTCTAGAAGCTGTAACAATGCCGTGTCCGGTCTGTTTGGATCTGGATACTTTAGGAACACATTTTCGACAGTAGACAGTCCTCTCCTGATGTCGATATTTGTGTATAGACTGTCTATGTCTATGGTGAAAAAGAAGGACTCCACCGGAATTTTTAACCCATGAATTATGCTAATGAAATGATATGTGTCTTTAAGGTATGCCGGATGCTTCATCGACAGTGGAGTCAAAAAATAATCAATAAACTTAGCGGTTTGATACGTCTCGCTTCCACAATCAGAGACGATGGGTCTACCCGGAGGAATCTCGAAGGGCACCGTCCACTTTTTCGGATCCTTATGAATTTTGGGCAGGATATAGAATCTACGTGCCCGGGGTTCACAATCTCCCTTCAAATATTGTTTTTGCCTATTATTAATGTATTTTTTATCATACAAATCATCAATTATTCTATGAACTTCAGGAACGGTTTTTAAATAAATTGGTTCTTTTAATTTGGTGTAATATATTGTATCACTTAATTGGCGATCAACTTCCCTGACGTACTGATCCCGATCAAGGATCACCACCACGCTGCCCTTATCAGCGGGTTTGATCACTATGTGCTTATTTTTTATTAATTGTTTCAATTCGTCCTGTTCTTCTGGTAATAAATTTGGTTTCTCTGTATAGTTTTTAAAGTGTTTGTTAAAATCTTTTTGATCTTTTTTAATGAGGAAATTGATTTCTGGCGGCAGTTTCTCTGCGGGTGGTGTCCAATAGGATTTAGCCATGGGAAATGAGGCCTCTTGTTGTTTCGCCGAATTCCTGAAGTATGCAGCCAATTTAAGTCTCCGGTGATAATTTTGCATGTCCAATTCAAATTTCGTTCTCTGATTCCAATTAAAATCCATTGTCGGGACAAAGGTCAACCCTCTGTTTAGGAGAGACTTTTGCGTTTCCGACAAGGTAAAGTTTCTGGCTAAGACCATTACATTTTGGGAGAGAAGGGGCATTACTCCCTCATCCCCGTCCTGCAAGGGGCTTAACGGGGGTTCAAGTTTAAATAAGTCGCCCAATGGTCCAACATTGCCCGGGCGGTTTCCTTAGTCCAGTGCACACAATCACTTTCGGTACGGAAGTACTTGTAGTCCAAGGCCGGAATGAATGGCAAGTTTCGTTGAATGTGGCCATTCAGAACCTGGAGATTGGTCCGTTCTTCACTGGACAAGAGGGTGGAATGGTTGATAACCGGAACCCATATCTCAGAGTAAGGGAACTGCCGCTTGGCCGCCCTCACTGCTGCCTGCATCTGTTTGATGGCCGTCTGTTTCGGTTTCTGCCACCTACAGTTAATCCCAAAGGCGAGGACCACCTTTTCCACCGTCACTTGGGATGTTGCACTCGAGATAAAGGCTTGGGCGTGTCTGAAATTACCTCCAGGATAACTATCTATCTGAAGGTCACGGATTGTGAATGGAGGAATCCTGGCCAGGTTTGAATCCCCCACAATCAACCATTTTTTGTTGACACTCAAGGTCCAATCGACCATTTTCCTATCAGTGTTAATGTGTCGCGTGACCTTAGTTTTAAATTGCATTGGGGTAGACGTAAGGTCTCCCCGTGAACCATCATCAAACAATGGACTCCACTCCAGGTCAGGTGAATCCTGGTGCGCAGTGGGGTCCAGGTGCACCATCGCTGACACTTGATGGCTGTTTGAGCTTCCCGGTTTGGGACGCGTGCCAACGACAGTGGGGATCATTGGAGGAGTGCTGTCCAGCCTGTTGTCCTCCTCACCACCCAGCGGCTCAAACAGTGGCCGTGGACGTTGTTCACGAGTGGCACTCAGTCTGTCTATCCCCTCCCCTATGTCCACTATGCCAAAGTCAAAACTGTCCTCCTGTACCACCACCCCCCGGGAGGCCCTCCGTCCCTGTCTTTGGGGCCTGGGGTCACTGTGTTCCATGAGTGGGGCAGCCTGAACACTTGGTCCAGCCTGTCCATCTTGGGGGGGCTCTGGTGACCAATCTGATACACCATCAGTCATAGTTCCCACTGTCTGTTTTTTTGAAGTTTGTGGGGCACTAATCGTGACGATTTTGGCTTGTGGAGGACGTGTTTGTGTTTGTTTTTGTGGGCGTGTCTGTTGTGGTTCGTATACGTCCTCTGGCTGTGGTTCTGTGTCAAGGGGAGCTGGTGTAGGTCGTGTTTCGAGGTCTCCTTCCACCTCGGTGCACGTTGTGACCAATGCCTCCGCATGGTCGATCACCTCCTGGGTGATTCGGGGCAAGTTTTTCTTTGCCCATCTGGTGGCTACCTCAAAGGCCGTTTGCCAGTCAGATGGCAGAGTCCCACTGAGTTCTGACAGAACGTCTTCCAGCACAGCTGTGTAATGATCCTCAAGAATGATGAGTGTGGTATGTCCCCAATTCCTGGCATTGCCGTCAATCAAGTCTTTGGTTTTTTGATTGGGGCATGCAGGCTTAATCATGGTGGACAGGTTCTCGACCATGCGAGAGATCATGACGGGGTCAGGTTTCCCTGGTTTCTGTGAGACGTTCTGCAAATGGTGGACCAGCTTGATGACCGAATGAAGTTGTCTGACCAACTTGGCAAACTTCGGGTCCGTGGGTTGCTGTTGACGGCCTTGGTTCAAGCGCTGTGGTCCGGCAACTGAACCAAAAGGTCTGTGTCGGGTCACTGAAGCGTAGGACCGTGACTGAGGTCCCAGATATCTGGCTGAGGTACCGAAGGGAGGCGCAGGCCGGTTAGGAGGAAGGTTTGGGCCCCTCCTCCAAGTGGAGGCGGGCGGTGCACGGGCCATCCCTCGGTAAGGTGCCTGGGCCCTGGATTGTCCACGGCGTTTGCCGTAACGCACCAGGGTCCAGTCTGAAGTCCATCCAACCATGGTGAGTTGGATGGAGGCGAGTGATTTTTAATTGGTTTTTCTACCAAATTTTAAGTTAAATTAAATTTTTAACTCAAATTTGTAAGTTTTAACTTAAATTGTTAACTCAAATTTTTAAAGAAATAAATGAAATCAAATAAAATGAATTGGTTTTGAAAAAAACCTTTTAGTTTTTAAATCAAAAAAATGAAAAAAATGAAATTACAATAGGCCAAAGGAATATGAATTTGTGTGCCTATGCGGCGACGTTTCGACCTGTGAAGGTCTTCTTCAGGCCTAGGCACACACACAATAAACAAGGCAAACAGGCTTGCTCTCAGCGGTCTGCTCTGTCCGATCGTTTGGAGTGGAATGAGCAGAGAGTGCCTTCCACTTCTATTTATACCCTCCCACTTCTTGTCAGTTCGAATTAGTTTTAGAAAATCAAATTAGTTTTTTACCTTGTCGTTCTTAGTTTTTTGGATAAAATTTTACAAATGCATTTTTTTAATAATCACCCCTTACTGGCAAACATATTTTTAGAAAGATTTTAATTTTTTAACCCTGTAAATTATTTATAATCATGTAAACAATTTTGTAATCATGTCTACTATATTTTCATCATGTATTTTTAGTGTTTTAAATCCCAATTGTATATTTAATGTATGTTTTTTAATGTTTTAATTTTTTAAAGTAATTAATTGAGTTTTTTAACTGTAAATTCATAATAAAATGTCAATTAGGGCTAGGACCAAATGGAAAGTGAAATTAATTTTTTTTATCATGTACATCCAACAATTGGGTTTTAGGGCCAAATTAAAAAAGAACAAAATATGAATTATTAATCCAATTAATTAGGTTTAAGGCCAGAATATTAAGTGGTTAGGATTAGGGTTTATCATGTGGGTTGGGGCTTAATTAAAGAAAGGTATTAGGGCCAGATTAGGGTTAAGTGGTTGGGGTTAGGGCCAGATTAGGGTTAATTGGTTGGGGTTAGGGCCAGATTAGTGGAGTGGTTAGGGTTAGGGCCAGAACATGGGTTGGGGATAGTTTTTTAAGGGGTTTGGGTCAAATTAGGTTTAAAGTGGGTGGGATTAGGGCCAAATTGGTTAGGGTTAGGATTCCGTTTCTGGGTGGGGCTTAATAGTCCCTAAGATTTCAATTGTTTTTGATATTTAATCCATGTGGTTGTTTGGTATCTAGCCAATAGATCCAACGCCTTTCCAATTTCTTTCTCTCTAATTCCGTCCATGAGGAGTTGCTTTGGATTCCCGACACTTTGACTGATTGCAAGCCATGAGAAATAAAATGATGAACTAACGGAATGTGAACATGTTTTTGGTTTCTCACATTAAATCTATGTTGGGTCATTCTAGTCAGGATTGAGTTTTTGGTTTGTCCAATGTATTGTTTACCACATTTTGCACAAAATATGAGATAAATGCAATTGGTCGTGTGCGGTGAGAAACTTTGTTTGATTTCAAATATAGTCTTTTTCACCCTATTTCGCACAAATTTGAGTCTCACAAACATTCCTGAAAGGGTATTCTTTTTCTCAAATGCTTGTACAGATGGTAATCTTGCTCTTACAAGAATGTCTTTCAAATTTTGATGTCTCCTATATGCCGAAATGACCGAATAATCCTGTAATAGACCCGAATTTTTGATGATCAATTGGTAATTGTTTTTAAATTTGTGATGTAACCTTCCAGTCATGGTTGCAAAATCAGTAACTAATGGAATAATGTTCTTATGTTCTCTTTGTTTAGAGACCTGGAAGGTTTTGAGACATTCTCTCAAAAAGGGTCTCGAGTACCCTCGGCTCCTCAGAGCCCTGAAGAGGATGGTTACAGCTTCCCGAAAGTCATTTTCCTTCGTACAAATCCGTTTAAATCTTATTAATTGTGATTTCACTAATCCTCTATAAATGTGTTTGGGATGGAAACTGGTTTTAAATAATAAAGCATGTGTATCAGTTTCCTTAAAATACACTTTGATGTCCAATTTTTGGTCTGAATTGAAGGATTCCCCTTTATACACGGTCGTATCTAAAAAATTAATAGATCTTTCACCTATTTCGTACTTTACCCGAATCGACGAATCATGGGTATCCAAAATTTGGATAAAATCTGCAAAATCCTGTTTTGAATAAGTCCAAATTCCAAAGATGTCGTCGAGATACCTGAGGTAATGGAGAGGTTTCTTATGGCACTTGTTCAGGACTTTCTCCTCCCAGTCTGCCATAAAAATGTTTGCGTAGGCTGGGGCAAACGTTTTGCCCATGGCCGTGCCTTTAATTTGTAAGAAATACTCTCCATTAAACTCGAAATCGTTCTTGGTCAAATTGATTTCTAGAAGCTGTAACAATGCCGTGTCCGGTCTGTTTGGATCTGGATACTTTAGGAACACATTTTCGACAGTAGACAGTCCTCTCCTGATGTCGATATTTGTGTATAGACTGTCTATGTCTATGGTGAAAAAGAAGGACTCCACCGGAATTTTTAACCCATGAATTATGCTAATGAAATGATATGTGTCTTTAAGGTATGCCGGATGCTTCATCGACAGTGGAGTCAAAAAATAATCAATAAACTTAGCGGTTTGATACGTCTCGCTTCCACAATCAGAGACGATGGGTCTACCCGGAGGAATCTCGAAGGGCACCGTCCACTTTTTCGGATCCTTATGAATTTTGGGCAGGATATAGAATCTACGTGCCCGGGGTTCACAATCTCCCTTCAAATATTGTTTTTGCCTATTATTAATGTATTTTTTATCATACAAATCATCAATTATTCTATGAACTTCAGGAACGGTTTTTAAATAAATTGGTTCTTTTAATTTGGTGTAATATATTGTATCACTTAATTGGCGATCAACTTCCCTGACGTACTGATCCCGATCAAGGATCACCACCACGCTGCCCTTATCAGCGGGTTTGATCACTATGTGCTTATTTTTTATTAATTGTTTCAATTCGTCCTGTTCTTCTGGTAATAAATTTGGTTTCTCTGTATAGTTTTTAAAGTGTTTGTTAAAATCTTTTTGATCTTTTTTAATGAGGAAATTGATTTCTGGCGGCAGTTTCTCTGCGGGTGGTGTCCAATAGGATTTAGCCATGGGAAATGAGGCCTCTTGTTGTTTCGCCGAATTCCTGAAGTATGCAGCCAATTTAAGTCTCCGGTGATAATTTTGCATGTCCAATTCAAATTTCGTTCTCTGATTCCAATTAAAATCCATTGTCGGGACAAAGGTCAACCCTCTGTTTAGGAGAGACTTTTGCGTTTCCGACAAGGTAAAGTTTCTGGCTAAGACCATTACATTTTGGGAGAGAAGGGGCATTACTCCCTCATCCCCGTCCTGCAAGGGGCTTAACGGGGGTTCAAGTTTAAATAAGTCGCCCAATGGTCCAACATTGCCCGGGCGGTTTCCTTAGTCCAGTGCACACAATCACTTTCGGTACGGAAGTACTTGTAGTCCAAGGCCGGAATGAATGGCAAGTTTCGTTGAATGTGGCCATTCAGAACCTGGAGATTGGTCCGTTCTTCACTGGACAAGAGGGTGGAATGGTTGATAACCGGAACCCATATCTCAGAGTAAGGGAACTGCCGCTTGGCCGCCCTCACTGCTGCCTGCATCTGTTTGATGGCCGTCTGTTTCGGTTTCTGCCACCTACAGTTAATCCCAAAGGCGAGGACCACCTTTTCCACCGTCACTTGGGATGTTGCACTCGAGATAAAGGCTTGGGCGTGTCTGAAATTACCTCCAGGATAACTATCTATCTGAAGGTCACGGATTGTGAATGGAGGAATCCTGGCCAGGTTTGAATCCCCCACAATCAACCATTTTTTGTTGACACTCAAGGTCCAATCGACCATTTTCCTATCAGTGTTAATGTGTCGCGTGACCTTAGTTTTAAATTGCATTGGGGTAGACGTAAGGTCTCCCCGTGAACCATCATCAAACAATGGACTCCACTCCAGGTCAGGTGAATCCTGGTGCGCAGTGGGGTCCAGGTGCACCATCGCTGACACTTGATGGCTGTTTGAGCTTCCCGGTTTGGGACGCGTGCCAACGACAGTGGGGATCATTGGAGGAGTGCTGTCCAGCCTGTTGTCCTCCTCACCACCCAGCGGCTCAAACAGTGGCCGTGGACGTTGTTCACGAGTGGCACTCAGTCTGTCTATCCCCTCCCCTATGTCCACTATGCCAAAGTCAAAACTGTCCTCCTGTACCACCACCCCCCGGGAGGCCCTCCGTCCCTGTCTTTGGGGCCTGGGGTCACTGTGTTCCATGAGTGGGGCAGCCTGAACACTTGGTCCAGCCTGTCCATCTTGGGGGGGCTCTGGTGACCAATCTGATACACCATCAGTCATAGTTCCCACTGTCTGTTTTTTTGAAGTTTGTGGGGCACTAATCGTGACGATTTTGGCTTGTGGAGGACGTGTTTGTGTTTGTTTTTGTGGGCGTGTCTGTTGTGGTTCGTATACGTCCTCTGGCTGTGGTTCTGTGTCAAGGGGAGCTGGTGTAGGTCGTGTTTCGAGGTCTCCTTCCACCTCGGTGCACGTTGTGACCAATGCCTCCGCATGGTCGATCACCTCCTGGGTGATTCGGGGCAAGTTTTTCTTTGCCCATCTGGTGGCTACCTCAAAGGCCGTTTGCCAGTCAGATGGCAGAGTCCCACTGAGTTCTGACAGAACGTCTTCCAGCACAGCTGTGTAATGATCCTCAAGAATGATGAGTGTGGTATGTCCCCAATTCCTGGCATTGCCGTCAATCAAGTCTTTGGTTTTTTGATTGGGGCATGCAGGCTTAATCATGGTGGACAGGTTCTCGACCATGCGAGAGATCATGACGGGGTCAGGTTTCCCTGGTTTCTGTGAGACGTTCTGCAAATGGTGGACCAGCTTGATGACCGAATGAAGTTGTCTGACCAACTTGGCAAACTTCGGGTCCGTGGGTTGCTGTTGACGGCCTTGGTTCAAGCGCTGTGGTCCGGCAACTGAACCAAAAGGTCTGTGTCGGGTCACTGAAGCGTAGGACCGTGACTGAGGTCCCAGATATCTGGCTGAGGTACCGAAGGGAGGCGCAGGCCGGTTAGGAGGAAGGTTTGGGCCCCTCCTCCAAGTGGAGGCGGGCGGTGCACGGGCCATCCCTCGGTAAGGTGCCTGGGCCCTGGATTGTCCACGGCGTTTGCCGTAACGCACCAGGGTCCAGTCTGAAGTCCATCCAACCATGGTGAGTTGGATGGAGGCGAGTGATTTTTAATTGGTTTTTCTACCAAATTTTAAGTTAAATTAAATTTTTAACTCAAATTTGTAAGTTTTAACTTAAATTGTTAACTCAAATTTTTAAAGAAATAAATGAAATCAAATAAAATGAATTGGTTTTGAAAAAAACCTTTTAGTTTTTAAATCAAAAAAATGAAAAAAATGAAATTACAATAGGCCAAAGGAATATGAATTTGTGTGCCTATGCGGCGACGTTTCGACCTGTGAAGGTCTTCTTCAGGCCTAGGCACACACACAATAAACAAGGCAAACAGGCTTGCTCTCAGCGGTCTGCTCTGTCCGATCGTTTGGAGTGGAATGAGCAGAGAGTGCCTTCCACTTCTATTTATACCCTCCCACTTCTTGTCAGTTCGAATTAGTTTTAGAAAATCAAATTAGTTTTTTACCTTGTCGTTCTTAGTTTTTTGGATAAAATTTTACAAATGCATTTTTTTAATAATCACCCCTTACTGGCAAACATATTTTTAGAAAGATTTTAATTTTTTAACCCTGTAAATTATTTATAATCATGTAAACAATTTTGTAATCATGTCTACTATATTTTCATCATGTATTTTTAGTGTTTTAAATCCCAATTGTATATTTAATGTATGTTTTTTAATGTTTTAATTTTTTAAAGTAATTAATTGAGTTTTTTAACTGTAAATTCATAATAAAATGTCAATTAGGGCTAGGACCAAATGGAAAGTGAAATTAATTTTTTTTATCATGTACATCCAACAATTGGGTTTTAGGGCCAAATTAAAAAAGAACAAAATATGAATTATTAATCCAATTAATTAGGTTTAAGGCCAGAATATTAAGTGGTTAGGATTAGGGTTTATCATGTGGGTTGGGGCTTAATTAAAGAAAGGTATTAGGGCCAGATTAGGGTTAAGTGGTTGGGGTTAGGGCCAGATTAGGGTTAATTGGTTGGGGTTAGGGCCAGATTAGTGGAGTGGTTAGGGTTAGGGCCAGAACATGGGTTGGGGATAGTTTTTTAAGGGGTTTGGGTCAAATTAGGTTTAAAGTGGGTGGGATTAGGGCCAAATTGGTTAGGGTTAGGATTCCGTTTCTGGGTGGGGCTTAATAGTCCCTAAGATTTCAATTGTTTTTGATATTTAATCCATGTGGTTGTTTGGTATCTAGCCAATAGATCCAACGCCTTTCCAATTTCTTTCTCTCTAATTCCGTCCATGAGGAGTTGCTTTGGATTCCCGACACTTTGACTGATTGCAAGCCATGAGAAATAAAATGATGAACTAACGGAATGTGAACATGTTTTTGGTTTCTCACATTAAATCTATGTTGGGTCATTCTAGTCAGGATTGAGTTTTTGGTTTGTCCAATGTATTGTTTACCACATTTTGCACAAAATATGAGATAAATGCAATTGGTCGTGTGCGGTGAGAAACTTTGTTTGATTTCAAATATAGTCTTTTTCACCCTATTTCGCACAAATTTGAGTCTCACAAACATTCCTGAAAGGGTATTCTTTTTCTCAAATGCTTGTACAGATGGTAATCTTGCTCTTACAAGAATGTCTTTCAAATTTTGATGTCTCCTATATGCCGAAATGACCGAATAATCCTGTAATAGACCCGAATTTTTGATGATCAATTGGTAATTGTTTTTAAATTTGTGATGTAACCTTCCAGTCATGGTTGCAAAATCAGTAACTAATGGAATAATGTTCTTATGTTCTCTTTGTTTAGAGACCTGGAAGGTTTTGAGACATTCTCTCAAAAAGGGTCTCGAGTACCCTCGGCTCCTCAGAGCCCTGAAGAGGATGGTTACAGCTTCCCGAAAGTCATTTTCCTTCGTACAAATCCGTTTAAATCTTATTAATTGTGATTTCACTAATCCTCTATAAATGTGTTTGGGATGGAAACTGGTTTTAAATAATAAAGCATGTGTATCAGTTTCCTTAAAATACACTTTGATGTCCAATTTTTGGTCTGAATTGAAGGATTCCCCTTTATACACGGTCGTATCTAAAAAATTAATAGATCTTTCACCTATTTCGTACTTTACCCGAATCGACGAATCATGGGTATCCAAAATTTGGATAAAATCTGCAAAATCCTGTTTTGAATAAGTCCAAATTCCAAAGATGTCGTCGAGATACCTGAGGTAATGGAGAGGTTTCTTATGGCACTTGTTCAGGACTTTCTCCTCCCAGTCTGCCATAAAAATGTTTGCGTAGGCTGGGGCAAACGTTTTGCCCATGGCCGTGCCTTTAATTTGTAAGAAATACTCTCCATTAAACTCGAAATCGTTCTTGGTCAAATTGATTTCTAGAAGCTGTAACAATGCCGTGTCCGGTCTGTTTGGATCTGGATACTTTAGGAACACATTTTCGACAGTAGACAGTCCTCTCCTGATGTCGATATTTGTGTATAGACTGTCTATGTCTATGGTGAAAAAGAAGGACTCCACCGGAATTTTTAACCCATGAATTATGCTAATGAAATGATATGTGTCTTTAAGGTATGCCGGATGCTTCATCGACAGTGGAGTCAAAAAATAATCAATAAACTTAGCGGTTTGATACGTCTCGCTTCCACAATCAGAGACGATGGGTCTACCCGGAGGAATCTCGAAGGGCACCGTCCACTTTTTCGGATCCTTATGAATTTTGGGCAGGATATAGAATCTACGTGCCCGGGGTTCACAATCTCCCTTCAAATATTGTTTTTGCCTATTATTAATGTATTTTTTATCATACAAATCATCAATTATTCTATGAACTTCAGGAACGGTTTTTAAATAAATTGGTTCTTTTAATTTGGTGTAATATATTGTATCACTTAATTGGCGATCAACTTCCCTGACGTACTGATCCCGATCAAGGATCACCACCACGCTGCCCTTATCAGCGGGTTTGATCACTATGTGCTTATTTTTTATTAATTGTTTCAATTCGTCCTGTTCTTCTGGTAATAAATTTGGTTTCTCTGTATAGTTTTTAAAGTGTTTGTTAAAATCTTTTTGATCTTTTTTAATGAGGAAATTGATTTCTGGCGGCAGTTTCTCTGCGGGTGGTGTCCAATAGGATTTAGCCATGGGAAATGAGGCCTCTTGTTGTTTCGCCGAATTCCTGAAGTATGCAGCCAATTTAAGTCTCCGGTGATAATTTTGCATGTCCAATTCAAATTTCGTTCTCTGATTCCAATTAAAATCCATTGTCGGGACAAAGGTCAACCCTCTGTTTAGGAGAGACTTTTGCGTTTCCGACAAGGTAAAGTTTCTGGCTAAGACCATTACATTTTGGGAGAGAAGGGGCATTACTCCCTCATCCCCGTCCTGCAAGGGGCTTAACGGGGGTTCAAGTTTAAATAAGTCGCCCAATGGTCCAACATTGCCCGGGCGGTTTCCTTAGTCCAGTGCACACAATCACTTTCGGTACGGAAGTACTTGTAGTCCAAGGCCGGAATGAATGGCAAGTTTCGTTGAATGTGGCCATTCAGAACCTGGAGATTGGTCCGTTCTTCACTGGACAAGAGGGTGGAATGGTTGATAACCGGAACCCATATCTCAGAGTAAGGGAACTGCCGCTTGGCCGCCCTCACTGCTGCCTGCATCTGTTTGATGGCCGTCTGTTTCGGTTTCTGCCACCTACAGTTAATCCCAAAGGCGAGGACCACCTTTTCCACCGTCACTTGGGATGTTGCACTCGAGATAAAGGCTTGGGCGTGTCTGAAATTACCTCCAGGATAACTATCTATCTGAAGGTCACGGATTGTGAATGGAGGAATCCTGGCCAGGTTTGAATCCCCCACAATCAACCATTTTTTGTTGACACTCAAGGTCCAATCGACCATTTTCCTATCAGTGTTAATGTGTCGCGTGACCTTAGTTTTAAATTGCATTGGGGTAGACGTAAGGTCTCCCCGTGAACCATCATCAAACAATGGACTCCACTCCAGGTCAGGTGAATCCTGGTGCGCAGTGGGGTCCAGGTGCACCATCGCTGACACTTGATGGCTGTTTGAGCTTCCCGGTTTGGGACGCGTGCCAACGACAGTGGGGATCATTGGAGGAGTGCTGTCCAGCCTGTTGTCCTCCTCACCACCCAGCGGCTCAAACAGTGGCCGTGGACGTTGTTCACGAG